>NC_084615.1:57632277-57869777 GCF_033978795.1 Nerophis ophidion | reverse complement strand
GGCTGTGTGGGGCTGTGACGCTGGGCGTGGTCGGCGGTGCGTTGGGGTGGTTGGTCGTCCGGGGTGGATGTCCGGTGGCTCGATTGGCCTGGCTGTGGATGAGTTGCGGTCGGTTTGTTGGCGGCCTCGGAGGTAGCAGGGGTGTGCATTGTTATGGTTTACGGGGTGGGATTTTTTATTTTATTTTTATTATTATTTTTTATTTATTTATTTTGTCTCGGCTCCGGCAGTCGCGGGTGTTTGTACTGCAGGCGGGCGGTGGTGGTGATGGTCGCTGTGGTGCTACCGGTGCTTGGCATTGCCGTGTTGGGTTGGAGTGGTTGGGGGACTGTGATTGGTGTCTGCGCGCCTGTGGGATTGTGGTTGATGGCTGGCGTTGGGTTGCCGGGTGGTTTGAATGCTGACGTGCGGACGGGATGCATTGGCTTCTTCCCCCTTTGGGGGGCTCCGTCCCCTGGCCGGGACTCGTATGGGCACGTTGCTGTCTGGATGGCCGGGATGCAGTGTTTGCATTGGGCATGGGGCTGTGCGGTTTTTCTGCGTTCGGTTGCCGGTATGGGCTCTGCAGGGCTGGGTTGGGGTGGGCGGGTGCTGGCTTTGTTTCGCAGGGGGTGGACTCTCATGGCGTTTTCTTAAAGAGGTCTGGTGTAGGTCACGGGCCGTGGGGGAGGGCGGTGGCCTCCTGGCCGTAGTTCCTTGTTGTCGCCTGCATGGACTGGGGGAGGGGGGGGTATGTCCGGGCCCTCTACTCCTCCTACTTATAGCACACACACTCACACATATATAAGACTTTGGGGGATTGACCTGCAGGGAGGCATGGTAGGGGGGATAAGGACCCCTCCTATGGGACTCCAGTCCTCCTGTCTTGTCCCCCGCTTGTCCATCAATCTTAGCTGCATTATAGACAATTAGGATTGGGGGGACTCGGCTTGGTTGGGACCCACCATGACCTTGATGTCCCCCAATTTTAATCGCATTATTAGTTTCAAAAGCATACACATTTCACTCACGCTACTATACACACACCAACAGGGACTGGAGGTCGGCTGTAACGGCTGGCCTCCTAATTTTAACTGCACAGTAGACACTCTGGGGGCCCCGTACACATGAGTGGGTTGGGGTTTGGGAGTACGGCGCAACCCTCATTGCCTCCTCGGCCAGCGCGGGTTGCGGGGACTGCGGTCTGGTGGCCTGCCACTCCCGGGAAAGACCTCGCTGAAGGTGTTATTATTATTATTATTATGTATGTGTGTATGTATGTATGTGTGTATATGTATTTATATGTATGTGCATGTATATGTATGTATGTGTATGTGTATATATATGTGTATATATATATATATGTATATATATATGTATATATGTATGTGTGTATATGTGTATATATGTATATATATATATATTTGTTTTGTATTTATTCTATTTGAAAGAAAAAATAATAGTACAATATATTATTTATTTGTGTGGGGCGTCATGCGGGTCTCGCTTCCTGTTGAGTGGGGTCCGTGCCCGTGTGGCCCGTCCTTGCGCTGTGGAGTCTGTGTTGGTGCCTTGATGCGGTGGCGGCGCGGTCCCTTTGTCTGGTCTGGATGCTGTATCTCGGTTGTTTGGGCGGTGGTGTGTTTGTGCGGGTTTGGGTTGGGGTGGTGGGGTCTATTGGTGGGGGAGTGGGGGGGGTGGATGTCTCTTGTTTGCGTGTTGGCGTTTGGGCTGACTGGCGGGCTGGCGCGGGCTGGTCTCCATGATCCTGTTGGCGTGTGGTTGCCGGTCGCAGTTTATTTATTTTTTTAATTTTTTTTTTTTTTGCCCCCGATCACTTTGATTTGATGGGGTGGTGCTGGCTGTCTGGGGATATTGCAGCTGCTGATTCTGATGCCGTTTGTTTGTGGTGAGGGCGCCCGAGGCTGCTGGGTCTGGTGCAGGGGGGTGGCTGATGTTGTGACTGGTGGTAGCGGGCACTCGTGGTGGTTGTCGGGGCTGACGGACCAGCTGGCTTCATACTTGTTTATTGTCGTGTTGATTGGATTGTCGGGTGTGGGCCTGGAGTGCCCTTGCGCACCGCCCTTGCGCACCCGGTTTCACACCGTTGTCTGGGCCGGGCTTGTGGGGGGTTGTCCCTGGGTGGCATGGGTACGCGGCCGGACCTGTGGGGCTTGGGGGTTCGGCTAGTTGTCAGTGGACAGTGGATGCCTGGACTTCATTGCTGTCCCTCCGACATGTGTATGGATTTGTTGTCGTATAGATATTTGTGCGTGTGTGCGTGTGTATGTGTGTATGGATTGATGCAAATGTGTGTATGTACGTATATTGGTGTGCATGTATGGTTACAAGTATGTGTGTGTTCATAGATGTGTATATGTATGTGCGTATGTGCATGTGTGGGTATGTATACATATGTATATATGTGTATGCGTGTATATGTATGTATATATTTATGTATGTTAATATTTATGTTTTTATGTATGTATACACGTGTATGTTTGTGCATATATAAGTGTATCTATATGTGTGTATCTGTGTGTATGTATGTATGTATGTGTATGTGTATGTGTATGTGTGTATATATGTATATATATATGTATGTATGTCTGTGTGTATGTGTATATATGTGTATGTGTGTATGTAAGTGTATATGTATGTGTATGTGTATATATATGTGTATATATGTATGTGTATGTATATATATATGGCTATATAATATGTATGCCGGTATGTGTATGTATGAATATATACATACAGACGCGTGTGTGTATGCATATATGCAGATGTATATAGTTGTATATGTAAGTGTGTGTGTATGTGTATATATGTATATATGTGTATGTATATTTCTGGGGATACGCTCTGGGCATGCTGGTCAATCGGGGTCGGCGCCTCAGGCTACTGCATCCGGGCTGCATGTCTGGGGCCCCTTGGTCCCGCCGTCCATCCCTTCCAGGTGTCCTCCTTGGTTGGGGCCGTGTGGGTCTAGTCCCCTCATCCATTGTGGTAGCTTGGTGCTGCAGGTTATTCCGAGTTGCTGCGAGTCGGCCAGCTGCTGGGGTAGTGAGGTTGTGTGTCAGCCTGTCTGTGAGGTTATTTTTTTTGTTTTTTTGTTCTGTATATATGTATGCGGAGGTATGTATGTATATGTATGTATGTATATATGTGTATGTGTGCATGTATGTATATATATGTGTGTATATGTGTGTATGTATGTGGGTATATATATGTATGTTTGTGTATGTATGTATATGTATATATATATATATATATATATACATATATATATATATATATATATATATATATATATATATATATATATATATATATATAATAATTAAATTTTTTTTTGTTTTTGTTTTGTTTTGTTTTATTTTAATTTTTTTTTTTTCCTTTTCTCCGCTCCCTCAGGGGGGGACTTCGATAGGGCGGTTGCTGGTTGTTCCATCTCCATCGTTGGGGTCCCTGCGGGTGGGGTGAGTGGTCCCCGCGGCACTGCGCTGGGTGGTCCTGTGACGGCCGGCTCGGGTGGGGTGGCCTGGTGTGGGCCGCGCCGTGCTCCCCGGGGGTGGGGTAGGGGGGGCCCGGGTGCTGGTGGGGCGGGGGCGGTCTTCCTGTCCGGCTGCGGGGAGTCTCTGGGTTCTCCCGGGCGGGGCATCCCATCTTTCTGCCCGCGTGGGGGGTTCTCTCTCGCTGGTTTGGGGTCTGGCCATCTGCTGCTTCTCTCGTGCCCTGTCCTCTGCCGGGCGTGTCTGTTGGCGGCCTGCTGCCGGCTCTTCAGGGCGGTGCGGTGGGCCGGGCTCTGAGGTCCCCGCCGCCGGCCGGCCTGGCTGAGTGAGGCGGGTGGTCCCTGGTTCCCTGGGCGCCACACCTGCTGTTTGGGTTGGGCTCTCTGGGCAGCTGGGTCCGCACTCTGGCTCCCACGCACACTAGGGGTCAAATATATTGTACATACAAACACACATATACTAACACAACACACACCGTTACTCATACATACAAACGTCCATACATTGGTACCTACGCTCCCACATACATACACAAATACATTACATACCTACATACTCCAAGTCCGTCCATCCACGCGCACATTCACGGTACGAACATACATATACTGTACATATACATTCACTGTACAAACAAACATACATAAACTGTACATATACATTTACTGTACAAACATTCATATACACATTCTGTTCATATACAAGTACATATACATACATACACTCATGCACATAATCATGTTTCAGCAAACATATACCAATGCTGTTGCCCTAGGGTAAACTGGGTAACACAAGGCATATTGACAGAGCTTAAACCATTGTGACTATAACAATCTACAAGATTAATAGAGGTTGCCTCTCTCTTCCCTTTCATCTTTCGGTGTTCCTTCTTTTTTTTTTTCTTTCTTTTTTTTTGTTTTTTTTTCATTTATTTATTTTTTTTTTTTTAGTATCTTTCTAGCTATCATTATGTATACTTATCGTTGCATTTGAACAACTTTATTGTTGATAATAGAGGTAATCTATTGGTTTTGTTCATGATCAATAGCGCTTTTTCTATTGGTATTTGTATTGCTCCAGTTTTAGTGTAAAAATGCTCATTGTCAATACTATATTATTTATTTCACTAACTGCTTATTTGCTATCACTTTTACGATCATATTTGTACATATTATGTATGTGCTGGTGTTGTTCTATTGTTGTTGTTGTTATTGTTGTATTTGCTGTTGTTGTTTTTGTCTCTCTGTCTAATCCCCCTCTTATCCCCACAATTTCCCCCTCTGTCTTCCTTTTTTTCTCTTTCTTTCCCCTCCTGCTCCGGCCCGGCTGCACCAAATGATAATATAAATACATTTAATAAAGTCACATCCAAATAAGACAACAAGAGAAGCATCCTACACTTCTCTTTTGTAAAGTAAATATGAACAGCCGATATGGGCATCTACATCAACTATATGATTTGCCTGAGAAGCTGGAGAGCGCAAAAAAAAAAAAAAGTGATGGTCACTCAGCTCTACTTTCTCCTCTCCAAGCCAAATGCAGGTCACGCCCCTTTTCTAGAGCCCGCCTCTAATATCATGTGACACATACTTCCCAATCTGGGATTGAACACCCACAAACACACCTTGTGACCTTGCATACACATGGCTCCTACAATGGTCATTTAGCAACTATTTAATGTAGTGGCTGATGGGTGGTACACAATACCAAATACTGTAGGAACTGATTTTTATAATACACTTTGTGTAGAACACAGACAGTTTATAAAGTACACATCATGTACAGTGTAAAAAGTACACAGAGAGCCTTGGAGGCTCAATAAAGATGTCCTTTGTGCAAATGCGATTGCCCTGCTGCTTATCTACTGCTCCGATATATACCAGACAGTAATTGACTTCATTGCAGATACTTCAGATAAATTCTTCTTCTGGGAACAACAACAACCAGACGGACCAGCAGGAAGACTAAAAAGGTTGCTAACATTTTTCCAATGTCTAAAAACATGTTTTTAATAATGTTATTTTACAAATCATATGTTAAGTATAGTATTATTTTTGACCTTTTGACCTGGCAGGCAATGTTGTGCTAAATGCCTAAAACTGCATCAACACACCAACCCGTCGATACAGGTACAGCAACAAAAACGGGAGAAACAACGAGAGAAAACACATGCTAACAGGAAAATATACCAATAAAAATAATAACAGGAAGATAGTCAAAAGGCTATCAGGAACCTAAAAAAAATTCTAAAAGAATGCTGATAACCATGCTAACAGGAAGATAATCCAAATGAAAACGGAAATACATTAACAATGCTAACAGGAAGAAAAATAAAAATATTACCAGGAAGCTAATGAAGATGCTAACAAGAAAATAATAAAAAGGCTAACAGGAAGACAATAAAATTGCTCACAGGAAGATAATAACAATTCTAATAAGAAATAATAAAAATACTAACAGTAAGATGATGAACATCTTAACAGGAAGATAATAAAAGTGCTAACAGGATGATACAAAAAGTGATAGCAGGAATATATACTAAAAAATGCTAACAGGGAGGTAAGAAAAAAAATAATACAAGTGCTAACAGGAAGAAATAAACATTCTACTGGGAAAATAATAAAAAGGCAAACAGGAAGATAACAGAAGCCTGACTCTGTTACTAATTTCTTTCCTCTGTTCGCTCCTTCAGACACGGAGAAGCTAATGAACACATTTTTTTTTACATTTGCATCACTCTGCTAGACAGTTCATCCCCCTCTGAAAGTTGTGCGCCGGAGATCCAAACATCAGCTGTGGCTCACTAACGTCACACACGTAGTGCGGCCTGAGTGCCGAAAGGCAGAGTGCAGTTGGAAAAAAGAAGGACTACATGTGTCATATAGCTCCTTAGAGACAGTACTTCTCTGGCTCTGTGATGAGGTGGCGACTTGTCCAGGGTGTACCTCGTCTACCGCCCAAATGCCGCTTAGTTTTAAATAATGTTGATTACATTATTATCTATCTACTATCCTTCAAATGTCATATGAGACATGTGAACATTTCTTGAACTTGCAAGTTTGCTACTATCTGAGCCAACGTATCGCTTCCCTTTTTGGTCTTACAACATCAACAACATGTTTGAATTTTTCAATAAGTTTCAACCTGTGTCACTGAATTAGTTAGCAAACTGAAATCTATGTGTCTTCCCCATGACCCAGTCCAGCCTCTCTTTTGTAAAGAGGTATGGACGAGTATTGTGATGATTACAGCCAACAGCAGTCTAACTTTTGAATGGAAAAAACAACATTGCAAGTCATCATCATGAAACTCGCCAACAAGAAAACAAAAACGGCACTGCTGAAACAGGGAAGAAGTTGGAGGTTATAAATGTTTACATCAAAGGGCACTTAACATAAGTATCACCTTAAAACTCATTTGTATACTCTAGCCTTTAAAAAGACCTCCTTTTTAGACCAGTTGATCTGCCGCTTCTTTTCTTTTTCTCCTCTGTCCCCCACCCTTCCTTGCGGAGGGGGTCCGGTCCAATGGCCATGGATGAAGTACTGGCTGTCCAGAGTCGGGACCCAGGATGGACCGCTCGCCTGTGTATCGGTTGGGGACGCTGCTGATCCGACTCCGCTTGGGATGGTTTCTTGTGGACGGGACTCTCGCTGCTGTCTTGGATCCGCTTTGAACTGAACTCTCGCGGCTGTGTTGAATCCACTATGGATTGAACTTTAACAGTATCATGTTAGACCCGCTCGACATCCATTGCTTTCGGTCCCCTAGGGAGGGGGCGTTGCCCACATTTGTGGTCCTCTCCAAGGTTCTCATAGTCATTATTGTCACCGACGTCCCACTGGGTGTGAGTTTTCCTTGCTCTTATGTGGGGTCTTCCGAGGATGTCGTAGTCGTAGTGGTTTGTGCAGTCCTTTGAGACATTTGTGATTTAGGGCTATATAAATAAACATTGATTGATTGATTGATTGATTGATTAACTAAACGCAATGCTGACATCGCCATCTTGAGGAGGCAGGGTAAAATTCAGGGAGCTTGGAGCGCCAACTGCAAAACCTACTGTAGAGCAAGCTGAATAGAGAAGCACAAGGACTTGTCAAAGACATCAAAGATCTGTCCAAATGTTAAAGCTCATCGGGCTCCAACAAGGCATTGTCTTTCTGCTTGTTTTTAAATAATTTTAGAAATGTGTTTGTTTTTTCCTTGTTTTTAAAGCATCAAAGCTTTTATTGGATCGTCCCGAAAGTGCATTACGGACCTCATCCAAATTTATGCTCTCAGTTTTACCTTTCTTCATACTTCCTCCTAACATACTGTCTGACATTTGCCCGATTTTGTGACATTTTCCCCAAGTGTGACATCAGCGGATATCTCCAAATATGGTAAAGTATTACCCAAAGTGCTTTGCGTGAGTCCATCATTGTAGTTTGACGTTTTAGTCAAGAAGTTCCTTCTTTTTCCTCTATCCTTTTGTTGTGGGGCAGACTGGCTCATACATGTACATGCATCCTCCACTGTTGTTGTTTCTAATACAAAGTATCATATGCTGTTGGCACGTGCTCTGTGTTTTTGTGTCATCGTTTTGTGTTTCCCTCGTTTTCATGTGTTATTATATATATATATATATATATATTTTTTTTTTTGCCTTTCGGTCCGGGACCCTTTGTGACAAGGGGTGGCACTTTTGTGACCTCTGCGGTGCTTTTTGTGGACTTCTGGATCTGCCTCCCAAGAGCCTTTTGGTCATGGAGACCAGCTGCTGGGTCTCTGCTACACCAGAGTCAGTTTGGAGAGACTGGAGGAGATGCGGATGGAGAGACAGAGGCTGCGGGGCTGGCAATGAGCGCCGGGACGGACAAGCTTCACTGTGTCTTGGCTGAATGAGCATGTATCGGACACCTCAGTCTTCTTGGACATATCCTCGCTCATCCATGCGGACTGGACACTGGCCGAGAGTTGGTTGGCGGCCGAGAGTGGAGTCGGCTCTCTTGGTTGCTTTGTTGGGTCTGCTCCTGTCTCTGACCATGCTCCCTCCACCCCAGCAGACGATGGCGTGGAACACCACAGAGGCCACCACAGTGTATATGTTTATTTTACTTTTTGTTCATAGCTGTATGTAGAAGTGGCTGGTTGTATTAGCTCTGCTGTTTTAATGTCTTTCATGTCCTTTATTTTCTTTGATGTTTGATGTTTCCCTCTTACACACATGTAAGAGGAATGTATACTATAGCTATTAGTTGTTTTTTTCCCCTTGGCCTCAGTCTGGACCCCCTCTCCAGAGGCCCAGGCTTAGACCGATTTTTTTATTTTATTTTATTTTATTTTAGTCTTTAATTTTTTTCTCTCATTCCCCCCCCTTGTTTACCTGTATCTCACCTTTTTTGTAAGGGGCGCTGGAAGTCGGCAGACCCGTCAGCGATCCTGTTCTGTCTCCCTGTAATGTTTGTCTTATCTTGAATGGGATTCTGCTGAAAATGTTAATTTTCCTGAAGGAACTCTCCTGAAGGAATAAATAAAGTACTATCTATCTATCTATCTATCTATCTATCTATCTAGTTCTAATTTATAACTGTCAGTAGACTCAATTTGGAAGCGCTAAAAACCGGAAGAAGACGCTGTTGAAGTAGAGGCACGTAAGTAAGACCGCCCACAAAACGGCGTATCCTGAAGAGAGCGGTTTGAAGATGGTCTGTAAAACGTAACCTTTCCAAGATTTTGACCAAAGACCCACCATGACATTATGTAGACACACAAGGAAGTGTTTTAGATGTAGAAAACAAATCATAAAAATATCCCTTTAAGACTCTTGAGCAAAATGAATTTATGCAAGGAAAAAATAACCAAATATGTGTGAAAACACTCCTACAAACATTACACACGGGACGTTTTAAGTATGAATAGTTTTCGTTACTTCCAAAGACATGCACCTGGGGATAGGTTGATTGGCAACACTAAATTGGCCCTAGTGTGCGAATGTGAGTGTGAATGTTGTCTGTCTATCTGTGTTGGCCCTGCGATGAGGTGGCGACTTGTCCAGGGTTTGTACACCGCCTTCCGCCCGATTGTAGCTGAGTTAGGCGCCAGCGCCCCCCGCGACCCCAAAAGGGAATAAGCGGTAGAAAATGGATGGATGGATAGATAGTTTTCGTTAAGCTGTAAAACTTTCAAACATTGCCTGGAATAAAGAATGAAGAATCCATATGAGTAGAATGGACGACTAGAAGACTAAATGGCATGTCTACGTTTGGTTGAAAGCACTAAACGGAAGGACGCTGCAGCACCTGCAGTAAGCTAACTCGTCCAAAAGATGGCGCCGTAGCACAAACAGTAAAACACATTTTCAGTGTATTAGCTTTTTTCCTTTTTTTTTTGTATTTGTATTATGGCCGTCAGCGGAGAAAAGTCCATACATTAGCAACATTGTTTAATAAGCCGCAGGGTTCAACGTGAGGAAAAAAGCAGCGACTTATAGTCCGGAAATTATGATACTTCAAGTGGCCCCTGTGCCGCATTTTGGACACACTCTGTAAATGTGATGGATTTGTATATTTGATGTATACTTTTAAGAGATAAGTACAACTTTCCGCTGCTATTTGCTGTTGTTGTCATGTTTTATTGTGTTTTGCTGTTGTTGTCATGTTTTAATGTCCTTAAAAGACACTTGTGGGTATTAGGATCTCTAGACACATACACAAAGATCGCTTTTCAGTCCACTGTTTTAGGAGGTTTCTGCTTCCCAGTTGTCACATTTAGTTTTTTCTTTGGGAACATTCTAACACTTAGTAAACAAGTAGGTCTCTACTTTATTAAATACTTAAAAAAACTGACCTATTTCAGCTTCTATATTTCTACGGAGACAGAACACTGCCAGTAAGATTTGGTAATGAAAAATAAACAGACTTTTTTTTTTGGCAACAAATAAATATATTATTTTTGGTGCATATTTTCGAGGCCAACATTCATGTGTTTGGACACTTTTATTTGGATTGTGTTTCAAAGGTTTTTTTCCTTTTTCGGTTTTGCTTTTTTTTTTCTTGTACGATATAGCAGAGACCCTGTGATGAGGTGGCGACTTGTCCAGGGTGTACACTGCCTTCTGCCTGGATGTAGCTGAGAGAGGCTCCAGCACCTCCGGTGACCCCAAAAAGGACAAGTGGTAGAACAATGGATGGATGGACTTTTAAAGGGGAACATTATCACCAGACCTATGTAAGCGTCAATATATATCTTGATGTTGCAGAAAAAAGACTATATATTTTTTTAACCGATTTCCGAACTCTGAATGGGTGAATTTTGGCGAATTAAACACCTTTCTATTTATTGCTCTCGGAGCGATGACGTCAGAACGTGACGTCACTTAGGTAATAAAGCCGCCATTTTCTCAAACACATTACAAACACCGGGTCTGTTATTTTCAGTTTTTTTGACTATTTTCTGGAACCTTGGAGGCATCATGCCTCGTCGGCGTGTTGTCGGAGGGTGTAACAACACTAACAGGGAGAGAGTCAAGTTGCACCACTGGCCCAAAGATGCGAAAGTGGCAAAAAATTGGACGAAATTTGTTCAAAATATGAGGGTGTGGGGAAAGCCGACGAAATGGTCCGTCGTTTGTTCCGCACACTTTACCGACGAAAGCTATGCTACTACAGAGATGGCAAGATTATGTGGATATCCTGCGACACTCAAAGCAGATGCATTTCCAACAATAAAGTCAAAGAAATTTTCCGCCAGACCCCCATCGAATGCGCCGGAGTGTCTTCACATTTTACCAGCGGTGTTAAGGCAGACATGGCACAGAGATGTATGGATAACCTGCAGATGCATTTCCAACGATAAAGTCAACAAAATCACAAAGGTGAGTTTTGTTGATGTTATTGACTTATGTGCTAATCAGACATATTTGGTCGCGGCATGACTGCCAACTAATCGATGCTAACATGCTATTTAGGCTAGCTTTATGTACATTTGTAGCTATATTTGCATCCAGCGTTTCCCTCCACCCACATTTAATGCCAAACAAACACTTACCAATCGACGGATTTAAGTTGATCCAGTGTCACAAGATGCAAAACTTCCGATTGTTTGGTCTGCACATTTTACCGGCGTTGCTAAGGCAGACATGGCCAAATAGCGTCAATAGCTATTCGTTCAATAGCTTCAATATCTTCTTTCATTTCGTTTTCGCTATCTGCCTCCATACTCCAACCATCCGTTTCAATACATGCGTAATCAGTTGAATTGCTTAAGCCGCTGAAATCAGAGTCTGAATCCGAGCTAATGTCGCTATATCTTGCTGTGCTATCCACCATTTGTTTGTATTGGCATCACTGGATGACGTTACAGGAAAATGGACGATGGCTTCACAGATAGCGATAATCAGGCACTTTAAAGCTTTTTTTTAGGGATATCCCAGGATGGGTAACATTTTCAAAAAAACTTCCAGTTCCACTGGGAACTGATTTTTATTGGTTTTAACCCTTCTGAAATTGTGATAATGTTCCCCTTTAATATATAATTTTAGATATTGTATATACTTGTCATGATCCGTCGTCCGGATCATGTTTTTGTATTTTCTGCTAGTTTTGGATTCCATTAGTTCCTGTTTTTGTGCACCCATGATACACTATTGATTCACCCCTGATACTCTGGACTCTGTTTATGCCATAGCTCTTGATGTTCATAGTTCATGCTGCTTTGCTCATGTCACAGTAGGTGATTTTTTTGTTTTTTGTCCATAGTTCTGCCTTTGTGCAAGTTTTAGTTTTTCTTAGCCAAGTTTGTTCTCTGCCCTAGCTGTGCATGCCTTTTGTTTGTACTTTGGTTGTGTTTAAATTAAATCAAGTCTTCACCTTCACGCCTTGTCCAGACCAGTCGCTTTGCACCATGGGAAAACCAACCACGCCAAAGTCCTAGTCTTGACAATGTTTCCGAATATTTGATGTACTTTTACAACATTTGATGTACATTCAATGATTTGATGTACTTTTAAACATGTGTTCTTATAAAGCAAGTATGGTTTAATTAATAGTAATAAGAATTTACGTAATAAGAGTGATAAATGGTTTAAAGGTAAACAGAAGGTGAGATGAAGATTGAGGACGATGACGCTGACGATGATGGTGATGATGATGATGATGATGATGATGATGATGATGATGAAGTGGAGAGGTGAAGATCATCTGCAGCATCAAGTCGTGTTTTTCCTCGCTGAATATTTTTCACTTTCAATATTTCACATCGTTCTGCGTCTTTTCTCGCGGACTCAGAAGACTTAACATTTTCAAAGAACAAAGAGGAGATCGATCAAAAGGTTGATTCAGTGCGCGGCGCACCAAGTCCTGCTCCAACTGATCCATTTGCTTCTGATCCCCAGCTGTCATCGGACTCCGCATTTCAACAAATATGATTTTACTTTTAGAAGTTCTGGTTCTTTTCTCCTCTGGTAAGTTCAACAATTATTGATCTTTTATCAGTTTGGATATATTTAATTTCGTAATTACCGTTAGTCATATACAGAATAAACAATCGTTATTATATCGATGATATGTTTAATAATGTCAGCGAAGTACTATTCATCCATCCATTTATTACCGCTTGTCCCGTGCGGGGTCGCAGAGGTGCTGGAGCCTATCTCAGAATGTTAAAATACATCTTTGTCAAATGTAAAATGACAAAAGTTAGTAACAATGATCCTTTATTAAAATACATTCATCATTTATCCACAGCTGGCTATTGTGAATTTAATACAAAATCAAATATACAATATGTTTAATTAAGCTCCTGGCTGTAAACATAAAAAATATAACATTGCTGACAAATCATAATACATTTGAACTTTTTTTTCATCACTTAGAGCAGTGGTTCCCAACCTTTTTTCAGTGATGTACCCCCTGTGAACATTTTTTTAATTCAAGTACCCCCTAATCAGAGCAAATCATTTTTGGTTGGAAAAAAAGAGATAACGAAGTAAAATACAGCACTGTGTCATCAGTTTCTGATTTATTACATTGTATAACAGTGCAAAATATTGCTCTTTTGTAGTGGTCTTTCTTGGACTATTTGGGAAAAAAATATATAAAAATAACTAAAAACTTGTTGAAAAATAAACAAGTGATTCAATTATAAATAAAGATTTTTACACATAGAAGTAATCATCAACTTTAAGTGCCCTCTTTGGGGATTGTAATAGAGATCCATCTGGATTCATGAACTTAAGTCTAAACATTTCTTCACAAAAAAAGAAATCTTTAACATCAATATTAATGGAACATATTCACAAAAAAATCTAGTTGTCAACACTGAATTGTTGCATTTCTCTTCACAGTTTATGAACTTACATTCATATTTTGTTGAAGTATTTTTAAATAAATATATTTATAAAGGATTTTTGAATTGTTGCTATTTTTAAAATATTTTTTAAAAATCTCACGTACCCCTTGGCATACCTTCAAGTACCCCCAGGGGTACGCGTACCCCCATTTGAGAACCACTGACTTACAGCATACAGTGACGTCATATAGGCATTGGCTCGAAAAAGAGCTTCATAACAATAATCATATTAATAATAATACCAATAATAATGATGATAATAATAATAACAAAAGCAGTAACATAGTATGTAATAATTATCATCATATAATTATATAATTGCAGAAACATATTTCAATAATAATAATAACAATAATAATACATTTGAAGCAGAACAATAACAATTATAATTGTATTATTGTCATTATGATGATGATGATAATGAGGATGATTATTTTGTTTTTAAAGCAGTAAGCTGGAGATGCATGCATGGAAGTCAACACATTAAGTTTTCAGCATATTTAATGAGTGCTGACTAGATACATTTGACTGATTGGTAATGGCTGTGGTCAGACGCCAATCTGCTGACTAAGCATTCTATATATTTGGTGGTACATGACTTAGCAACACAACTTGATTTCATGTTCCTACATTATACATTATTCATATAGAATGGTACAGAGCATTATCATGTTCGTATAAGCTTCATTGTATGTCAGGATCATTAAGGTCAAAGTGCGACCTGAGGGTCATTTGTAGCCTGAAATAAAGTTTTTATATTGAAATATAAAACTTTGAATCAGATTAAAAGCAAAATATGCAAAGAACACATATCAAAATGGACTCTACCTAAAGTTGCACAGATCCATTTACACAAATACTACATACAGTACGTACGGTTAACTTTATGTAGAGGTCAGCAGTATTACATATTTGCAAGGAGAAGGAGAGGATGATGATAATGATAATGATGATGTTGACAGATAATGATGATGATGACATCCCATCTAAACGCGGTGGGGCAAAAGCAAAGAACACAAAACATGATGAAATGTTCCTTGTCGAAGGTATGAGGGAGGCAGGAAAACATAAATAGTGCATGGAAACAAAATAATCATCAGTATAAGTGAACAGGGGGAGTGGCATCGTGGGCCAAATGAGTGAATGATGAATAATCTGTCAACTGAGTCGGGCAGACATGCTAATTAGAGAACAGCTGCAGGTGTTGCTCATCAACACGCTGGAAGAAGCCATGTAGGAAGGAACAAGCTAAGGCAACAACCTGAAAAGCGCAACAATAAAACTAGGTTGCAACAAAAATAACAGTTGCGTCAAAAAGACATCTGAGATAAAACAAGGAGACGGAAGGGTAAAACGTGCTAATCACAAAAAGTGTCGATGCACTAAACAATGAAGGAGCAAACTTTGATAAATTTGTCTGATTTGATTGATTGTTTTTTTTTTTTGGTCTGTTTTTTCACCTACATTTGAAGTCCCAGTTTCCATGCTCCATCTCTAACATGACAGTGTGCCGCTCGCACACGACTGTAGTCATCAGCTTGTTTAGCTATGTGAAGATACCAGTAAAAGAAGATAATGCTCCATGCAATGAAATAGATTAAAGGCCTACTGAAACCCATTACTACCCACCACGCAGCCTGATAGTTTATATATCAATGATGAAATATTAACATTGCAACACATGCCAATACGGCCTTTTTAGTTTACTAAATTGCAATTTAAAATTTCCCGGGAGTTTCGTCTTGAAAACATCGTGTAATGATGACGTGTACGCAAGACTTCACGGGTTTTTAGGAAGTATGAGCGCTATGCACACACACGGCTAAAAGTCGTCTGCTTTAACGGCATAATTACACAGTATTTTGGAGAACTGTGTTGCTGAATCTTTTGCAATTTGTTCAATTAATATCGGAGAAGTCACAGTAGAAAGATGGAGTTGGGAAGCTTTCGCCTTTAGCCACACAAACACACGGTGATTCCTTGTTTAAAATTCCTGGAGGTGAAACTTTACTATGGATCAGAGCGCGGTCAAGCCAACATGAAACACGACGGAATGTAAACCAGCAGGTTTCGGTGAGAAAATTGTGGTTAAAAAGTCGCTTCTTACCGGAGAAAAGCTGAGCTTGCGCCGTCCATAAAGCTGCCGTCGACTCCCCTGAGACATTGGCGTCAAGACACCCGTGGACACACCCCTCCGACTATCAGGTACTATTAAACTCACTAAAACACTAGCAACACAATAGGAAGATAAGGGATTTCCCAGAATTATCCTAGTAAATGTTATTAAAAACATCGGAATCCGTCCCAATGCAATCGCGTTTTTTTTTTTCTAGACCGCCGCTATCAATATCCTCAAACACGAATCTTTCATCCTCGCTCAAATTAATGGGGAAATTGTCGTTTTCTTGGTCCGAATAGCACTTTTTGTTGGAGGCTCCCATTAAAATCAATGTAAATATGTGAGGAGCCCACACACTTGCGACATCGTCGTCTGCGACTTCCGGTACAGGCAGGGCTTTTGTCTTAGCACCGAAAGTTGCAAACTTTATCGTGGATGTTCTCTACTAAATCCTTTCAGCAAAATTATGGCAATATCGCGAAATGATCAGGTATGACACATAGAATGGACCTGCTATCCCCGTTTAAATAAGAACATCTCATTTCAGTAGGCCTTTAAACAGACAACCACAACTCTCCACTGCAATTTAGTGTTGTTGGTCATGTTTAAACCACATCTGCTTTGGTTGTTAATGTTATTGTAATCATAAGAGATCAAGGAAAAAATACATTATTTTGGCAAACTGCTCTATTTACTATAAATACAAACTATGCAGAGAAGTATTTTAATTGCTGGTGTACATGTCAATGATGTAGTGTGAGTTGTTGTGTACAGACTTGGGTTGTACGGTATACCGGTATTAGTATAGTATCGCGTTACTAATGAATCATATTCGGTACTATACCTAAAAAGTACCGGTTATGTTGATAAAGTCAGGAAATATGTCCCTGGACACATAAGGACTTTGAATATGACCATTGTAAATTTATCATGTAAAGACTTGGTATCAGATTGATACCCAAAGCATCCGAAAAACAGAAGAATAAGTGATTATTACATTTTAACAGAAGTGTAGATAGAACATATTGAAAGAGAAAGTAAGCAGATAACAATAAATGAACAAGTAGATTAATAATTCATTTTCTACCACTTGTCCTTAATATTTTTTATAAAATAATAGAATGGAAAATGACACAATATGTTACTGCATTTGTCAGCAGACTAATTGCTTACTTACTCCTAAAAGACAAGTTGTCTTGTATGTTCACTACTTTATTTTAGGGGAAACTTGCTATAAGAAACATGTGTTTAATGTACCGTAGGATTTTTTGTTAAAATAAGGCCAATAATGCAATTTTTTTAGAAAAGTATCAAAAAGTACTGAAAAGTATCGAAAAGTATCGAAATACATTTTGGTACCGGACTTTTTGCCATAAGAATGTATTTTTGCCTACCACTATAACAGACACCGTAAGGAGGTGCTTTCTACAATAACATGTGACTATTAATCAGTAGTGGTCCAAGCATGGAACAATGTGACAAATATTTCTGCCCTGAATTTTAAAAACCTATATTTCAAAAAACTGAATTTGTTTATACATAATTGTCAGTATAATTTGATGTAAAAAATGTCAATTTTCAAAATTCAAATACAAACATTTCCATTGCATAAATTCAGTGTCTAAAAAAAGCTTTCGTAATACAGACACAAATTTACCCCCATACGTTCTAATCAATAATTAATTAAATCAGTACTGTGTATTACTTTTTTAAATGCTTTTTGTATTTTTTATTTCAATATTTGTATTATAAGATTTTCAATCGTCATGAACACGGACAAGACCTAAAAAGACCCCAGCAGGCGTGCTCATTAAATAAAACTAATAAGTTAAAAAGCTGCAGCTCACCACCTCCTGCTGTTCTTCCTCACTTTCCTTTATACCCTTTAAGTCTCCATGGCAACCAGCAGACGCCCACTTTATGAGCTGCCCTGATGATGACCCCTTAGTCCCCCCATCAGTACTACATCACCTCACACAACACTCATCACATGTTTTCACACACACACAAACTCACTCTTGACTTTTTAACATTTGAATTTTTAAATCAGACTGGCAATCAGATACCTTTTTTTAATGATCCTTCAATCATCAGAGTGGTCTTTCTACGCACAGTGAGACCCTCATTCACAATGAAATGTAAAAATATCTTGCATGCCTCACTGAATACAAGCGGTCTGAAAGCATCAACAACATGAAATAATTAACGTGGTTTGTCACACTTCACCATTTGATAGTTAATAGGTTCACACATGTAATACTTAATAGGTTCAGAGTCAGACATACTGATATCTATTAGGTGCACACAAGATATTTGATATGTTCACAGGGGTGATATTTGATAGGTTCAGACATACTGATATTTATTAAGTGCACACATAATGACAGTCGATAGGTTCACACATATTTGATAGATGCACATTTGATATTTGATAGACTCAAACATGAAGATTTTTGATCTGTTCAAACAACCATTTTTTATTCATACGTGATATTTAATAGACCTCAACATTATGATTCTTGATCGGTTCAAACATTGTATGTGTTAGGTTCATACATAACTATATTTGATAAGAGCATGATGATTTGCAGTTAAAAGGAGGATAATATCAGCATAGACATTAAAATGGACATAAGCTTTGACACAAAATAAACCATGACATGACAAAGTACTCACCTGCAACCTGGCATCTGGGTTAGGAAAATACAGTAAAACAAAGTAAGATAAATCTGTTCAAGAATAGCTGCGGCTGGAACATACAGTATCTGTTTTGTTTCAGCCGCAGCTGTTTTTCAAATGTTCTGCACTTTGGGACTCCAAGCCGCCGACTGGATGGAAGGAACAGGAACTTACCATAAAGTGGGTGGTTGCTATTGTAATGGAGTTGGCAATCGACTGTACCTGCCTTGTGTACAGGACCCCATACGCCAGTGGTGTGCCGCCAGGGCCAGCAAGGCCTTTCTTTGCTGGACTAACATAACCAGAAATTATGATCATAATTAAAGATAAAAGTCATTTAGGGCCAACAAGGCCTTTCTTTGCTGGACTAACATAACCAGAAATTATGATCATAATTAAAGATAAAAGTCATTTTTAATTTACTTTCCCTAAATATGTAAAAGTACTCATATTCTCTTCATGTCATATTATGCTCTTTCCAGTGCTGTTTTTTTTAGGTTACAGTTTGTATCCAATCAGAATTCAGCAAGCTTATGTTGCCATGCTATACGAAATCTCCCCGAAACCTTCAGAATCAACAAAGCAGGCATCTGTGCACTGTAAGTGAAGGGACACATACAGGGGATAGTCAATCAAATCATGAGTTGTCAGTAAGGCCTTCTCACTGGCCTTGTGCTGTGATTGGATACTCACTTGGGAGTCTCAAGTCAGTATCCAATCACAAGTTGCGAAAACAGGAAGTGGCACAGGAGCCATATGAGCCATAGAAAGCCAGAGTATATTTGCCGGTAATTACAAAAAAAGGAGAGCAACATGTTGATTAGGTTGTAGATATATATTTGCAAGGCCATTTTCAATAAGAAAACTACATTTCATGAGACAAGGAAATGGTGAAATGCCTGCCATTTCGACTCAAGGGACTACACGGCGTCAAATGGGTGCTACAAATTGTGGGTTCATCCATCTATCCATTTTCTACTGTTTATTCCCTTTTGGGGTCGCGGGGGCCGCTGGTGCCTATCTCAGCTACAATCGGGCGGAAGGCGGTGTACACCCTGGACAAGTCGCCACCTCATTGCAGGGCCAACACAGATAGACAGACAACATTCACACTCACATTCACACACTAGGGCCAATTTAGTGTTGCCAATCAACCTATCCCCAGGTGCATGTCTTTGGAAGCTGGAGGAAGCCGGAGTACCCGGAGGGAACCCACGCATTCACGGGAAAAACTTGCAAACTCCACACAGAAAGATCCCGAGACCGGAATTGAACCCTGACTATTCAGGACCTTCGTATTGTGAGGCAGACGCACTAACCCCTGTGCCACCGTGAAGCCCAATTTTTTTTTATGAGTTCAAATATTTTGGTTATGTTTTCATGTTTAGTATAGTATGTTTTTTGCTATTTTAATTTTGACAGTACAATTTGTACACTGTTGGTGGTGGCTCAATGTCCAGTAGTGCGTAAATGTGTTTCTGTATAGTATTTCTCCAGCAATGGTCACGTGGTGGCAAATTATGGTATTTTGAGAGGTAATCATTGAAGTTGGACATCACTGAAGGCCTAGGTGGGAAACGCACGGCCCGCCACTGCCATGCTCAGCTCGGGCTCAACAACGAGACCACTTGATTATTCGTCTCAGTTTTTTCCTGTCCTCCATAGGCAGACCTCCAACCATGACACCAGACAAAATGATACAACATATTTAATAAAAGGACGATAAAACCAAATCATAGTGGTTTTATTCACATGAAAGAAAAACAATTTCCTTAAACAGTGAAGACGCTGGTGACTCCTTTTGCACAAAGCATCACAGCTCTCCTTATCAATATGGTCCCAAAATATTTGTAGGATTGTTTAAATCCAACAGTTTTTCCATGATGATTGTACCCATAAGTCATTTTTGCATGTCTTTAAAAATCAATAATTTTTGTTTTAAGGCTGTTCACTTGTAGCTCCATGATAAGATCATTAAACATGTCACGACTTGAACAGGAGTCTGGACACAGATGCAGGAGTTTGAAAACAAATACTTATTTCGAACAAGGGAAAGGGTCCAAAAGGGGAGAAACTTAACAGGCCATCAAAAGCCAAGCTTACCTAACCTAAAAACTAACAAAATCTCAATAAACTCAAAACGCTCCAGCAGCGGAGGGAAAAAAGGTGCAAAGAGAACAATATGCAAAATATAACAAAAAGCGCTCCAAGGGAGGCAATGCTAAACAATTAATCTTACCTGACAAAAAGGGTACATAGAACATGGCAATGGCTGTGAACATGGATCGCTGGAGGTACACACATGAAGTAACAAGACACTCTGGCACAAGACAAGAGGAGGACGAGACATTTATACACATGGAGTGTGACACAGGTGGGCACAATCAGGCAATCAGGAGTGACGTCAGACCAGTGAAACAGGAGGAAGAGCAAGTGATCTGAAACGAGAGGGAGGGTTAACCTTTTAAAATAAAACAGGAAATGATAAGACCACATGACACCAGACGAAAACCAGACAAGACTTCACCCAGGTGTGACAAAAAATAGGCCCATGTTTGTTCTCAATTCCTTAAAAAAGATGGACAACTACCGTGTCATCTGCATACTTTAAAATAGCACAATATTTTATAGTGCTCAGACACATTTGTGAAGAGAATAAAAAAGCATTGGAGAGAGCACACATACATCCCTGTACGGAACCAGTCAAGGAGCACACTGTGTTTGATGAAAAATATATTCCCTCTGTTTGTGTTCCAAAGACATGGACAGGGTGTACTCCGCCTTCCGCCTGAATGCATATATATCCATCCATCCCATCCATTTTCTACCGCTTATTCCCTTTCGGGGTCGCGGGGGGCGCTGGCGCCTATCTCAGCTACAATCGGGCGGAAGGCGGGGTACACCCTGGACAAGTCGCCACCTCATCGCAGGGCCAACACAGATAGACAGACAACATTCACACTCACATTCACACACTAGGGCCGATTTAGTGTTGCCAATCAACCTATCCCCAGGTGCAGGTCTTTGGATATATATATATATATATATATATATATATATATATATATATATATATATATATATATATATATATATATATATATATATTATTATTTTATTTTATTTGTATTTTTTTCAGGAACACTAATACAAATGCGGGCTTCACGGTGGGAGAGGGGTTAGTGCGTCTGCGTCACAATACGAAGGTCCTGAGTAGTCCTGGGTTCAATCCCGGGCTCGGGATCATTCTGTGTGGAGTTTGCATGTGCTCCCGTGAATGCGTGGGTTCCCTCCGGGTACTCCGGCTTCCTCCCACTTCCAAAGACATGCACCTGGGGATAGGTTGATTGGCAACACTAAATTGGCCCTACTGTGTGAATGTGAGTGTGAATGTTGTCTGTCTATCTGTGTTGGCCCTGCGATGAGGTGTCGACTTATCCAGGGTGTACACCCCCTTCCGCCCGATTGTAGCTGAGATAGGCACCAGCGCCCCCTGTAACATCAAAAGGGAATAAGCAGTAGAAATGGATGGATGGATTAAAAAAAATATTTTATTGAATGAATTACCCATGCTGGCCGCTCTTTAAACAAACCCAGCCCACGCTGCTGTGACGTAGATACCCTTACTGGATATTACTTAAAAGCACGGATTACAACCATTGAAATACTTTCTATAGTTCAAGACTTGCAGTAATTTGAAAACAGCATTGCACATCATAATTACAACTACAGTTTCCATGTTAAAGGTCTTGAATTGGATTGGAAGTATAACAGGCCCCATGAAGCCCGTGGGCCGTAATTTACCCATGTCTAGCCTATGTAGAGTTTCCAGGGGAAGATATTTAATACAGTAGATGATCTCTTTTGACATTTTTCCCTGTTCTAGTGACACCAACAGTAACGAGACTTGCATTTTCTCCCTGCTTCCATTTCTGTTCTGCTTTTCGTCCATGGCGTCTCTCAGAGTTGTGTCCTTCAACCAGGACTCAGATTAAGCTTTAGGCTGCTTGGTTTTAATGGAGGTGCCAAATCTAGTACAGTCTGGTGGGTGGAATGAAAGCAGAAGCCGTGCTGTTCAATGTTAGAACATACAGAGTACGGAACAACACACATCTGCTCAAAAGCAGGCGTGAACTGAGCAGCAGTGGAAGAGTCAATAACAGGGTGGCTTGAAGCAGGAGCCGAGATTTATTGTTACACAACACAAGCAGTCAAGATTAAAACTGACTAATCAAAAGGTCTAATAATGTGCGTCCATGTTCTTGTGCGTGTACAGAAACAAAACACAATGTCTGAAACTAAATAGTACAGTATTGCAGTACAGTCAGTATTTTTGGGACACACTTTATTTGTCAGCCAATGATCTGAATTCTATTTGGTAACGTAATTAGCAAGATTTTGAATTTAAACGTTTTGTAAAAGTTTGTAAAGTTTCATAAAAAGTATGATAAAGCTGCATGTGGCCTTGAAAATGAAACTAGGAGCTTATGGTCATCCTTCTCTTCTTTGTTTCCTTGTAGGTGTTTTACCATTATCAGTTCCCAACGTCACTTTGTCGGCTTTCCTTCCTGACTGTGTGAACGCTCATCTGGAATGTTCTACTGACCCCCAATGTAAAGACTTGTACCGGGACTGGGAGCTGTGTACCGCTGATACTTATGTGGGACCGACGGCGGAGCAGGCAATGACTGAGTGCCTACACAAACAAGATGCTCTGCTGGAGAAACAGCCATCTTTGTTGGCGTGCAAGTGCCACCGTGGCTTTCGTAAGGAGGAGCAGTGCTTGCAAATATACTGGAGAGTCCGTCTGCTGTCAGGTCAGTCAGGAGCTGTGCGAGATGTCAATCTAGATGTCAAAATATCTTTGTATTACAGACAGAAAATACACCAACCCCTGAACCCCAAACCCAAAATCAACCCCTAAATCCTAACCCAAACATGAATGCTAACCCTTAAACGAATTAGAGTGAGTGTCCCTTCAAGCAGACTCATGCTAATTCCGCACAGAAATATACATAAATGGACTTACAGTATATCTTGGAATGCATCAGTAAGTGAACAAAGCCAAGTTACACAAGACTTCCCTTGTGGGCTATTAGCCATCACAGCATTAGTGTACTTACACACACTTTAGCCTTTAATGCTTTTACAGCAGTACAGCATTACACTAATTATACAACATAGAATAAGATAGTATACCTATGATGGACTTTATGCTTTGCTCTGCTGTTTAATGTTCTTCTTGTTGAGTTAAAGGGGTCACAGTATGATTTTTTCCCTATATTTTAAACACTTCCTTGTAGTCATCATGTAATTGTGGTTCTTTGGTCAACATTTTGCACATATGTTTAACAGAATATCTACAAGTCGCTTTCCAATCCTTTTTAGGATGTCTTCTCCCCGCCATATTTTGTTGTCTTTTGACAGATATAAGTTCAAAACATACACTGCTTTGTATTAGAAATAGCAACAGCAGAAAACAGAAACCTCAAAATGTGTGTGTGTGTATATATATATATATATATATATATATACAGTATATATTTATATATATACAGTATATATATATATATATATCCATTTTCTAACCCTTTTTTCCTTCGGGGTCGCGGGGGGCGCTGGAGCCTACCTTGGTTACAATAGGGCGGAAGGCGGATTACACCCTGGACATGTCATGTATATATATATATATATATATATATATATATATATATATATATATATATATATATATATATACAGTATATATGTATATACATACAGTATATATATACATACAGTATATATATATATATATATATATACAGTATATATGTATATATACAGTATATATATACATACAGTATATATATATATAGTATATATATATATATATATATATAGTATATATATATATACAGTAAATATATACAGTATATATATATATGTATATATATATCCATCCATTTTCTAACCCTTTTTTCCTTCGGGGTCGCGGGGGGCGCTGGAGCCTACCTTAGCTACAATAGGGCGGAAGGCAGATTACACCCTGGACATGTCATACATATATATATATATATATATATATATAAATATATATATAATATATATAATGTGTGTGTATATATATATATAGCAGTGTATATATATATAATATATATATATATGTACATGTATATATATATATATATATATATATATATATATATATATATATATATATATATATATATACATATATATATATATATGTATAGGAAACAGAAGATAGGATGTTGTGATGGGAGACCAAAAAATATATACTGTAAATTGAATTTTAAAGTATTACTAAAAATAAGATTTATCATAGGTTGATTGGCAACACTAAATTGGCCCTAGTGTGTGAATGTGAGTGTGAATGTTGTCTGTCTATCTGTGTTGGCCCTGCGATGAGGTGGCAACTTGTCCAGGGTGTACCCCGCCTTCCGCCCGATTGTAGCTGAGATAGGCGCCAGCGCCCCCCGCGACCCCGAAAGGGAATAAGCGGTAGAAAATGGATGGATGGATGGATCATTTATAGTATAATCCCACAGTTAATCTGTAGATTTTGACAAATTAAAAATAATTCAAAGAAGTACTTTGACATGCACTAAAAACAGAACTAGAGTAAGGAACTTCCATCCATCAACTTTCTACCGCTTGTCCCTCTCGGGGTCACGGGGGGTGCTGCAGCCTATCCCAGCCTCACACACAACTGAAATGACCAAAACCGCCCCCGTAGTGTTCAAGAGGGACACGGTATGAACTATACTAATAGTACTCTACACATAGAAAACAGACAGACAGCCATGTGAGAATTCGGCTTTTTCTGTGACATTGTTTATACACATACCTTCGAAATATTTACTGTACAAATCTCTCCCTTTGAACACATTGTTAAGAAATTGCTTTACTGTCAACAAAGCATCAACACAATTCAAACAAAAATGCATTACCAATACAATATATTTACCAACAATAAACAATAGTTGTATTACAAGAAAATGAAATAGACACCAAGGAACAGAGTGTGTGAGTGTGTGTGTGTGTGAGTGTGTTTGTGTGTGTGTGTGAGAAGCATGAAAAAACAAAATCTTAAAATGTCCACTATCACTCAATACAATACATAATCACATGATACATGCTAGTATTTAATATATTAACAGATATTTAATTTCATTCACATATGCTAATAACAATAAACCCACTCATAATTTCATCAACCGTAGTTGATATCTTCTTTGTTGTTTCTGAGAATGTTTTTTTTTTAAATATATTTCTTTTTCAATCAAATTATGTTATTCCTTTGTTTGATTTCCTCAACTGCAGTAATTGATTCCATTGAGTTTCCCCACAAACTGATATGCGTAACTTTTTTAAAGTCCTCTGGTTAATATTTTCCTCAGACTTCCACGCAGTAATTGAGCTACGGCAATAAGAGTATATAATATAGGGCGTGTAAGGTTTTGTGGTATGTTTTGTTTTTCCTAAAATTCCAGTACTTTTTGCTCTTTTACCACTCTGATATTTGATGTGAGGTTTCCAGCACTGTTTATGATACCACACCCAAAAATGTACTTTCATGAGCTTTTTTTTAATCTCTGTATTATCAATTTTCAACTTTTCATTAATTTGTACTTTGCGGTTTCTAAACCCCATTAGTTTGGTTTTTGTTCATTTGCAACTGTGCTAATGTCAGTAACATTAAATGACCAAACAGCTAGACACAATTATACATGAATTAATATTGTGGAATGGCTGATTTGTTATGTTTATTATTTGATGTGTATGATTTGTTATAAGAATACAGCTGAGATAGCCTCCAACACCCCCCGCAATCCCGAAAGGGACAAGCGGTTGAAAATGGATGGATGGATGGATTTGTTATAAGTACACGTTTGCCACTGCATGAAATAATCTTGACCCCCGGAAGACGTGATTCTACTTGACACCTCAAGACATTGTGTCGTGTAATGGAATGTAGTGTAGTGTAATGTAGCGTTGTATAGTATGGTGTACTGTAGTATAATATAGTGTCGTGTAGTGCAGTATAGTGTAGTGTAATTTATTGTAGTGTTGTGTAATGTAATGTGGTGCAGTATAGCATACTGTAGTATAGTGCATTGTAATGTGATGTTGTGTTGTAAAGTGCAGTGAAGTGTAGTGTACAGTTGCATAGTGTAGTTTAGTGTAGTGTTATGAATTGTTGTTTAATTTAGTGTAGTGTGTTGTAGTACAGTGTAATGTCGCGCAGTGTGTTGTAGTAAAATGTAGTGTAGTGTAGTATAATATAGTATAGTGTAAAATACTATACTATGGTGTAGTGTAGTAAAGTATAGCCTGGCACTGGTGGTTTGACTTGTCTACATTTAAAAGCGCAACATTATTTTTTTAATGTGTTAAAAAGTGCAAGTCCATCCCTCCCACCCCTGTCAGGTTCAAACACTGATGGCATCTATTAAACAAGACAAGAAGCAAGGAATTGAACAGAGGCAGAATTAAATTTGGCTCAATGAGGAGAAACACATAGACCAGGGGCGCTCACACTTTTTCTGCAGGTGAGCTACTTTTCAATTGACCAAGTCAAGGAGATCTACCTCATTCCTATTTATAATTTATATTTATTTATTTATGAAAGAGACATTTTTGTTAACAAATTAATGGTGTTTAATGATAATACAAGCATGTTTAACACACATAGATGCCTTTCTTTCATGAAGACAAGAATATAAGTTGGTGTATTTGATTCTGATGACTTGCATTGATTGGAATTAGACAGTGGTGCTGATAACGTCCGCAGTTTCAAATGGAGGAAAAAAAAAGTCCTCCTTTCTGTCCAATACCACATGAAAGTGGTTGGATTTGGCATCTCATTTGTCCAACTTGCATACTCGTTTTTAAACACTTTGTTATGAGAGTAGCATATGTGTGTGGCCCTTTAATGTCTGGCAGCAGGTGAGTGACGTCAGTGAGTGTGCGGGTGGGCAAGCAAGTGAGAAAACGGTCGCTGAGGGCGGGGGAGAAATACATTGGCATCAAACTCCGTAGCTTGCTAGCTTGTGCACGCTAGCTTTCTGAGACTCTTATTTTGTTAGCACAGGCAGGATGAAACAGGTCTTTTATGGTGAAGACAGGAACTGTGCAGTCGGTCTTTAGAGTTTTGACAGTAGGTACGGAGTCTCTAGAAATAAAATGTGTTTCTCTGCGTCCGCCCTGTTAGTTATTTTTTTCTTAAATATGAGCTCGCAGCAGCCAGCGTCATCTCACAAGATCCTCGGGTGCCGAGAATGTCAAACAACTGACGAAAGTGAAGTCTTGGTATGATTGATGATTGCTCATTTTTATGTCTATGTTTTAATGCCTGGCTTGAGATCGACTGACACACCCTCCGAGATCGACCAGTCGATCGCGATCGACGTAATGCCCACCCCTGGCGTAGACAATGTACCCTTGTACAGTGTCGTCCCACACTCCTGAGGAAAGATTGTTCGCCTCCTCTTTTATTTGGACTTTCCCTGATTACATGGCAACAACTGTTTCTAAGGGAGGGGGTCGTAAACAATCATCACCTTTGGTTACAGAACAGGTCAAAGAAAAGGTCGCAAAACAGTTCAAAGAAAAGGTCGTAAAAGAGTCCAAAGAAAAGCTTGTAAAACAGTTCAAAGAAGAGGTGCCTGGAACTTGGGCAGATACTGCTTTCTCTCCGCTTTGTAGTTCTCAGGTCAAAACAAAATCTTTCTGTGGATTACAACACAGGAAAGAAACAAAACACCTTCATGTTGCTTCCCATCCTACACAGTGGAGTTTGACAAGCCTTCTTCTTGGTAGGTTGAAAGACAGCCTTTGTCTACTCGTCACGAACTCATGGTAACACAACATTTATTCTGACAACCCCACATGCCAAATTACATCAACGCATCTAGTAAGTCTCCAAACTTTGTAGCCAGAACACTGCTGCTAAGTTTAGGTTTTGAAAATGTTGCTATTGTAGAAAAATGTTTTGAAACATGTTGAAAAAATGCAGAACTGTATTCAACCAAAATGTTTTTCAATACAAGCCCTCAGATGTAACGTATTTGCCGCACTATAAGGCGCACCTAAAAACCTCAAATGTTGTCAAAAGCTGACATTGCGCCTTATAATCCGGTGCGCCTTATATATGGACCAATATTGAGCCACAACAGGTCTCGCAACTACGGTAAGCAGCCACCGACTTAATTTTCCCCCGTAGAAGAAGAAGTGCGCTTTTTCTGCAATAAACAGCCGCCGACTTCATGTTCCTCCGTAGAAGAAGAAGCACGCGGTGCATGCTGGGATATATGACTGCAGGAGGCGTGCCGTTTTTGTGTGTTTATGTAAAGACCCCAAAATGGCTCCTATTAAAAGACACGCTTATAACGCAGAGTTTAAACTCAAGGCGATCAGTCACACAGTTGAACACGGGAATAGAGCATCAGCGAGAGAATTTAACATTAACAGCAGTGACACTGACTCGTTTAATGACGACTCCGACGAGATGTTGGATGCCGTATTCACCCAACTGTTTAATTTGGACACTGAAGAAGAAGAATTTGAGGGATTCGTGGATGAGGAATAACTTAATAAAGTGAGCTTTAGATGTTTATTTTGTGTGTTGTGTTGTGTGACATTATCGTTTGAGCAATGTTGAGTTATTATTATATTATTAATTTGCACTATTTCTAGTGTTAATATATTGTGATTGCACTAACGTTTGATTTACCGTAACAGTATCAGACTGTTTTTTACATGTTTATTCCATCCATCCATCCATCCATTTTCTACCGCTTATTCCCTTTGGGGTGGTGGGGGGCGCTGGTGCCTATATCAGCTACAATCGGGCGTTAGGCGGAGTACACCCTGGACAAGTCGCCACCTCATCATCGCAGTACGTGTTTATTGAATAAGGGAAAATAATAAAACAGCTGTTTATCAATTTTGGGAGTGAACGAAGTTGTCAGAACGCTGGTTTGTAATCAATTAATAAAGTTTGATTGACCTATCTGACTGTTTTGTTGACATTCCCTTTAGCGCAGCTCTATCTAAAGGATGCATAACGTAACCCCAGCCTCTACTTTTGCGTCTATTCTATGCTCCTTATAATGTGGTGTGCCTTATATATGAACTCTGAGTTTTAAAAATAGGCCATTCATTGAAGTTGCGCCTTATAATCCGGTGCGCCTTATAGTGCGGAAAATACGGTAATCTAAAAAAAAATGTTTCAGTGTCATTTTGCCAAAATATATAAGGTTCAGTGACTGTAAACATTGTGATATTGTACTGATATACATGTGAATAGATAAATATTGTACTAGTGAGGCAATGTAGTGCAGTATAGTATACTGCAGTATCTTGTACGTATCCTGTACAGTACACAGTAAGTGTACTGTAGTGTAATGTTACATAATGTTGTAACAGTGTAATATAATGTAGTTTACTATGGTGTATTATTAAGTAGTGTAGTACAGTGTTTTTCAACCTTTTTTTGAGTCAAGGCACATTTTTTGCGTTGAAAAAATCCGGAGGCACACCACCAGCAGAAGTCATCAACTGAGTTGACAGTTAAAAGTCATTGTCGCAATTGTTGGATATGATTGTAGCTGAGATAGGCACCAACGCCTCCCGCGACCCCAAGTTAATAAGCGGTAGAAAATGGATGGATTAATGGACCTTAAAGCATAACCAAGCATTCATCAATATAGCTCTTGTCTCAAAGTAGGTGTACTGTCACATCATGCCATGACTTATTTGGAGTTTTTTGCTGTTTTTCTTTGCGCAGTGTTTTAGCGCTCCTATTTTGGGGGCTTTTTTCATTTTTTGGGTATTTTCCTGTAGCAGCTTCATGTCTTCCTTTGAGGGATATTTCCCGCATCTACTTTGTTTTAGCACACAAGAATATTTCAGTTGTTTATATCTGTCTTTGTGGGGACATTGTTGATTGTCATGTCATGTTCGGATTTACATTGTGGACGCCGTCTTTGCTCCAGAGTAAGTTTTTGCTGTCATCCAGCATTCTGTTTTTGTTTACTTTGCAGCCAGTTCAGTTTTTGTTTCGTTCTGCATAGCCTTCCCTAAGGTGCAAAGCCTTTTCTTAAAGGCACTCACCTTTTGTTCATTATTGGTTTAAGCATAAGACCCCCTTTTACCTGCATTTACAAAGCAATTAGCTGCCGCCTGCTAACTACTGATATGGAAGAGTATTACACGGCTCTAGACAGCACTGACACTCAAAATCAACAACACATAATTTGGAGACTATAATTACTGGTTTGCAAAAAATGTTTTTATCACAAATATGGGGAATTAGATAGTCTCCCACGGCACACCGGGCTGTATGTGTGCCGCGGCACAGTGGTTGAAAAACACTGGTGTAGTATAGTGTATTATAGTGTAGTGTAGTATAGTGTAGTATTGTATAAAGTAGTGCAGTGTAGTGTTCTGTATTGTTGTATAAAGTAGTGTAGAATATAATGTAGTATAGTGTAGTGTTGTGTATTGTAGTCTAGCACAGTGTAGTTTAGTACACAATAGTGTAGATTAGTGCAATGTAGTATAAATTAGTGCAGTATGGTGTAGTGTAGCATAAATGAGTGTAGTGTAATGCAGTGCAGTATTGTGTACTGTAGTATAATGTATTGCAGTAAGCACCAAAGGGTGTGGTGGATCAGTGGTTGCTCTATGATGAAATTTACATTTAAAACCCTGACATATTTCTGCAGGTGAGGATGACCTGGAAACGTCTCCATACGACAACACACAAATTGATCTTGGTATGGCGTCCATTGTGGCAGGTAAAACACACCTAAACACACGTCAATCAAGTAATAAAACTTCCAAAAAGTTATTGTCCAACATTAACATAAAGATATGTCGTCATTGATGGCACTTGCATTCGAAACAGTAAGTAAAAAAAAAAAATCAAGATGCTTTTGTACGTACAATTGTTGATAAAAACAATACGTGAAAATCTACTAAAGTTACGGGTAAAAAAATATTTATATATATGTGCTTCAATTGTTTATGTATTGATGAAAAAGCATTGTGTTTTGATTGTGCTCAGCCTCAACATTCTTGCAAGTGGACGTGGAAAATCAATGTCTGAAAGCAGCTCAGGATTGTGGCTTGTTTGAGAAGTGCGGCTCTTTAAGATCCGAGTATGTTCTGGCGTGCACCAAGAAGGTGACAGGAAGCCAGCGATGCAACCAGCACAAGTGTCATAGGGCGCTTCGGCGATTCCTGGAGAAAGTACCAGAAGAATACAGCTTTGGTGTCCTCTTCTGTCCCTGCACCAACACCCTGTGTGGCGAGAGGAGGAGGAAAACTATCGTTCCTTCTTGTGCTTACGAGGAGATGGAAGACCTGCAACCTAACTGTCTTCACCAACAAAGCTTCTGTCGCAAGGATGCTCTTTGCAGGTCAGACATGATATATCATGAACATCATATTTTCATGAACAGCATATATTCATAAACATCATATCAACATATGTTCTTAAAAAGATTTTTCATCAAAAAGGGCATGTTCATAAACATATCTGCATAACTATGTTTATAAACATCATATGTTCATTAAGAGATGTTCATAAACATATCTTCATAAACATATGTTTATAAAGATATGTTCATAAACATTAAATGTTTGTAAAGATATGTTATTAAACATGATCATAAACATACAGTATTTCCATCTTCTTCCGCTTATCTGGGGTCGGGTCGCGGGGGAAACAGCCTAAGTAGAGAAGCCCAGACTTTCCTCTCCCCAGCCACTTCGTTCAGCTCATCCCGGGAGATTCCGAGGCGTTCCCAGGCCAGCCGGGAGACATAGTCTTCCCAACGTGTCCTGGGTCTTCCCTGTGGCCTCCTACCTAGGGAGGCGTTCGAGTGGCATCCTAAACACATGCCCGAACCACCTCATCTGCCTCCTCTCGATGTGGAGGAGCAGCAGCTTTACTTTGAGCTCCTCCCGGATGGCAGAGCTTCTCACCCTATCTCCAAGGGAGAGCCCCGCTCATTTCGGCCGCTTGTACCCGTGATCTTGTTCTTTCGGTCATAACCCAAAGCGCATGTCCATATGTGAGGATGGGAACGTATATCGACCGGTAAATTGTGAACTTTGCCTTCCGGCTCAGCTCCTTCTTCACCACAATGGATCGATACAGCGTCTGCATTACTGAAGAAGCCGCACATATATGCCTGTCTAGCTCACGATCCACTCTTCCCTGACTTGTGGACAAGACTCCTAGGAACTTCAACTCCTCCAGTTGGGGCAGGGTGTAATCCCCAACCCGGAGATAACACTCCACCCTTTTCCGGGCGAGAACCATGGACTTGGACTTGGAGGTGCTGATTCTCATCCCAGTTGCTTCATACTCGGTTGCGGACGGATCCAGTGACAGCTGAAGATCCTGGCCAGATGTAGTATTATGTATTACAAGTATTATGTTTATTGAAATACATACAGTATATCAATAAACATAATATGTTCATAAAGATATGTTCGTAAACATATTTTGATCATGAAGATATGTTCATAAAATATGATCATTTCCATCATATGTTCATAATGATATGTTGATAAACATATTTTCACAAATGTCCATAGACATACTGTATGTACATAAATATATGTTCACAAACATAATATGTACATAAAGATATGATCATAAACATAATGTGTTCAGAAACATATGTTCAGAAACATAAACATATTTTAACACACATATGTTCATAAACATAATGCGTTCATAAATATATGTTCAGAAACATATTTTAACACACATATGTTCAAAAACATGCAGTACCTCCATAAACATATTTTCATAAAAAAGATGAAAACATCATGTGTTTGTAAAGATATGTTGATAAACATGATATGTTCATAAACTTATCTGCATAAACATATTATGTTCATAAAGATGATTTGTTCATAAATATATGTTTATAAACTTTGTGATCATAAACATCATGTGTTCATACAAATATGTTGATAAACATGATAGGTTCATAAACTTATCTGCATAAATATATTGTGTTCATAAAGATGACTTGTTCATAAAGATATGTTGATGAACATATGTTCATAAAAATATGTTCATAAACATATCTCCAAAAACATAATATGTTCATAAAAATATGTTCAGAAACATGATACGATCATAAAAAATATGTTTATAAAGACATGTTAATAAGCAAAATGTTTAAATATTGTTATTGTTATATTATTAATAAATTAAAATTATGAAGTTATTGTTGTATGAATACATTATTTTATTTATTGGTTCATTGATGAGGTATAGTGTACAATAATCAACATTTCTGTAAATATGCCAGAATTAGCCAAAAGACTAGTATTCATCAGTTGTCACTGGACAGATCTTAAAATTATTATGAAATTATTGCAGTGGCGGGCCGTGCTTTACCCACCTACACCTTCAGTGATGTCTGACTTCAAATATCACCTCTAAAAATACCATTATTTATGTCACCACATGACCATTGCTGGAGAAATACTATACAGAAACACATTTACGCACTACTGGGCATTGTACACTGTTGAGGTGAACAGTGTACGATTATTTCCTGGGGCATTTAAAAATCAATTAAAACACATCTTATGTGGTACTGTCAAAATAGAAATAGCGAAAAACATATTAAAAGTGAACAAATAAAATATTTGAACTCACAATTTGTAGCACCCACAATCGACGCCGTAAAAAACAGTGGTGCCCCTCGTCATCGGCTCATTCGAGTGGAAATGGTGGGCATTTCCCCATTTCATCACCAGAACAGCTAAGCTACCTTCCGAGGTTGGCCGATGTTGTCGCACAAGATGTAGTTTATCTTTAAATATCCTTCTTGAAAATGGCCCTGCAAATATATATCTGCCACCTAATCAATGTTTTGTTTTCTTTCCCTGCTATATCGGTCTGGCTATGGCGCAACATTTCCTGCTTCCTGCTAAATTGAAACTTGTTAAAGTTAAAGTTAAAGTAAAAGTACCAACGACTGTCACACACACACACTAGGTGTGGTGAAATTTGTCCTTTGCATTTGACCCATCCCCTTGTTCATCCTTGTTAGTCTGGTTACTTTTAGACCTCCACCCCAGATCACACCTCACTCCAACCCACTTCTCCAAAGTGGGCTGGCTCAGGGTGGAGGACAGAGTAAAACAACTTGCACTGAGCCTAGTCTATAAAATCCGCTACACCTCCTTGATACCGAAGTACATGTCAAACTACTTCCTTAACGTAAATGACCGCCATAACCACAACACCAGGGGGAGCTCCTCAAACCACGTTAAACCAGATTCCGATCCAACAAAGGTCTTAACTCATTCTCTTTTTGTACCACGTCAATGTGGAATGCACTTCCAATAGGTGTAAAAGTAAGTGCATCTCTTCCCTCCTTCAAATCCGCTCTAAAACAACACGTCCAGGCAACTTCAATCCTTTACTAATACCCTCCTCCATTCACATCCCATCTCCTCGGATTGTAAATAACCTAATGTAAATAATCAAATGTACTTCTAATGTATATACTTTTTCTTATGCTATCTGAACTCACTATGTTCTCTGCTGGCTGTACATATCCTACTAAGTAAGACCTACACTGTTTCAATGTCCATTTCTCTGTTGATGCAATTGTTGATGACTGAAGTACTGATATCAACCAAAGCTCCTCATCACATCCCCTGGATTGTAAATAATGTAAATAATTCAGTGTATATACTATGATGATTAACTTGTATGATGACTGTATTATGCTGTTAGTATATATTTGTATTATGAATTGATTAACATGGAGCCCGACTTAAACAAGGTGAAAAAACTTACCATTTAGTGGTCAATTGTACGCAATATGTACTGTACTGTGCAATCTACTAATAAACGTTTCAATCAATCAATCAAAAACCCCTGGGAGGTGAGGAGAGCAGTGGGCAGCAGCAGGAATCTTTTTTGGTGATTTAACCGCCAATTCCAACCCTTGAGGCTGAGTGCAAAGCAGGGAGGTAATGAGTCCCATTTTTATAGTCTTTGGTATGACTCGGCCGGGGTTTGAACTCACAACCTACCGATCTCAGGGTGGAAACTCTAACCACTAGGGTTGTGAATGGATACTCACTTTGGAATGACAAGTGAGTATCCAATCACAGTCTCGTTAACATCAGGCTACCTAGATAGGCCACTGTCAACAACTTGTGATCTGATTGGCTATCGCAACTGTCTATCAACTGTATGTAATCTCAAATACATCTGCTAACGGTCCCGATGAGTCTACATCACAGGACACGTATATATCACATTCAATGTGAGGCCATCTAGAATGGCCTTATTGACAACAACTCGTGATCTGATTGGCTATCACAACTGTCTATCAACTGTATATTGTTCATTTACAGTGCATGGACGCACTTGGTACAGCATGGCAACATAAGCAAGTTGAATTCTGATTGGATACAAACTAAAACTAAAAACAACAGCGCTGGAAGGAGTACAATATGACATGAAGAGAATATGAATACTTTAGATATTTAGGGAAAGTCAAGACAAAATGACTTTCATCTTTAATTATGATCATGATTTGTGGTTATGTTAGGCCAGCAGAGAAGGCCTCGCTGGCCCTGCCGGCACACCACTGAGGTATTGTTATATTAATCCACTATTATCAAGAAGTAATTGTTATATAATCTGTTATGATTATTATGAAATTATTGAATTATGTGAGTTGATATTATTTCTGCATTGATGTAATTTATAACAAAAAATTGATTAAAATTACGTGCATGTCACTTTGATAACATTCAGACACGTTTTGATATATATTACAACAAGACTTAATAAGAAAGTTATGTTTTGAATCTATAAATATAACCATGATGTGAAATATTAATGCTCATAAACAAACACAACGACTTTGAATTCTTTACGTATATTGTTTTGTTTTTACAGGTCAAGATTAGCTGATTTCCTTCAGAACTGCCAGCCATCAGCCACAAGCCCTGCTTGTTCCAGAGACTCAGCAGGTCTTTGCCTCCGAGCTTATGCAGGACTCATCGGTATGACATAATCATTTATAATAATTCATTTTTACAAACTGCGGCCCTGCCCCTTTGGTCTTTTAGCCCCCCCTATGGAGACTCGCCTCACACTCGTGAAAGACAAGCCGTCAAACTCACATCATGAACACAAAAAAAAATCACACCATAACACAAATCACATCATGAGCGCAAGCTCACATCATAAACACAAAAACTGACATTATAAACACAAAAACTCAGATCATAAAGACTAATATGAAATTCATAAACAGAAAAATAATATCAAAAAGATAACCTCAGATCATAAACACACAAAGTCATTAGGGGCGCCGGAAGTTGGCAGACCCGTCAGTGTTGCTGAAAATTTCCCCTCGGAGATTAATAAAGTATTTCTGATTCTTATTCTGATAACGTAGTCACTTCATCAAGACAAACTCAAATCGTAAACACACTCCTATCATAAACAGATGACCTCACATCATGAACATATTTTCACATCTTAACCAAATAAAGACATAAAGACAAAAACTCACATCATAAACACAAAAACTCACATCATAAACAAAAAACTCAAATCCTAAACACAAAAACTTACAATCATGAACAAATAAACTTCATAAACACTCATATCAAAGACAAACTGAGATCGGAAAACACACAAACTCAAATCATAAACACAAAAACTCTCATATAAACAGATAAAATCACATCATAAACAGATACGCTTCCATCATAAACACAAACTAACATGAACACAAACTCAAATGATAAAGACTTAAACTCACATCATAAGTATAAGTATAAGTAGCTACGTCATAAACACAAAAACTCACTCAAAGACACAAATTCACATTATAAACAGATACACCCATATCATAAACACAAAAAACTCAAATCATGAACACAAAAACTAACATCATAATAACACTCACATAAGCTTACTTAAAAGACAAAACCACACATCATAAACATAAAAACTGAAATCATAAACAAACTGATCACATCGTCAACACAAACTCACAACATAAAGAAAAAAAACACACAAACTCACCTCATGAAGTCACATCATAAACACACATGTACATCATTTACACAAACTTTTTTCATAAACACATAAACTCACGTCATAAATACAAGAAGTCACATCATGTCTTTTTGAAGAAATGACTCCTTCACCATGTATCTCACTTGCAGGGACCATCATGACTCCAAACTACGTTGGCAACGACTCTGCAGATGTTTCTCTGGCATGCTCCTGTCATGGCAGCGGCAACCGATGGCAGGAATGTTTGCAATTGCAACGAATGTTCACACACAACAACTGTTTGCGTGAGTGTGCAAACACCTCCCTCACCCCCTTCACAAATCCCCACAATAATGTGTGCTTCATACGTCCCACATACTACATCTTTTTCAATGGTGGTGTTGAAACCGAAGTGAACTGAAGTGTTGACTTTATCAAGGAGAAGACAGAGTCCCCACATGTCCTGAAAAACCGAGAAAACGAGTAACCAATGTTAACCAAAAAAAAGCATAAATGATAAGGAAAAGGTCAAATGTCCTGGAAAAGGTTCAAGTTGTTTTGGAAAATGATTTATTTTACTCACATTCTTTGTAATTGAAGGCAAACAGGTAAAGGTCATGCACATTCAGTTTGTTTTCAACTAGTTTTATTGGCAACATTAAAACATAGCACTTCTATGCTTCAAGCAGAGCCCCACGTGACACCACCAACCAAACATGTTTACTATTTTCAATTTCCACTGAGAGCAGATCTGTGACTTTGACAAGTGACTTTGGTGCTAGATTTAGCCAAATTTAGCATTTCCCCATTTCATCGCCAGAACAGCTGAGCTAGCTTCCAGGGTTGGCCGACGTTGTCTCAATAGATGTAGTTTCTCTTAAAATATCCGTCTTGAAAATGGCCTTCCAAATATATATCTGCCACCTAATCAGCGTTTTGTTCTCCTTCTCTGCTATCCGGGTCTGGCTACTGCCCAACACTTCCCGCTTCCTGCTAAATTGAAACTTGTGAATGGATACTCACTTTGGAATGACAACTGTGTATCCAATCACAGTCTCGTTAACATCAGGCTACAGTGACGTGCGGTGAGGTTCATCGCTGGTGAGGCACTGACTTCATCACAGTCAGATTTATAAAATTATGAACCCTAAAGAGTATCTTATTCGCCATTTGATTGGCAGCAGTCAAAGGGTTATGTTTAAAAGCTCATACCAGCATTCTTTACACATACAAACTGTAGCACACAAAAAAGCACATTTAATAATAAAAAAAAATGTTATTATGGTATTACCTTTACTTATAAATGAAGTCCAGTCGCCGCTCCTTCTGAGCAAAAGCATCGATAACTTGTTTATAGTTCTTTATCTTTCTTCAGTTTTAAAAATCTCTCTGTCTTGATGGAGATGACTGTCTGAAGCAAACATTTTAGCTTCGGCGTTGGTCTTCCTTTAATTATTACTTCCTGCTTCGATTGAAAGTCCAGTTTAGAAAACTGTTTTATTTTAGATATGTAAACATCCGTGTTAAAAGTCCGGGGGAGAGGAAAAAATAAACGATCGCTGCCGCTGCACTTGACTTGCTAATAACTGTAGCTTGTTGTCATTTATTCTGCAGCCGAGTAATCGCAAGAATGATCCCTGGGATCACTAGCGCCCTCTACCACCATGAGGCGGGAGAACAGGTGCCTCACACAGTGCGTCTTTGCAGCCGTTTTATGATTGCCCAGCACAAGAAATATGTTACACACATACAGTTGTTGACAAAATACACTGTAAATTATATACCTCAGCTAACTAAACCATGGAAATGTATAATATAATTCATATAGCAATACGGTCTTACTGCACAGCAGCCAGCAGTTAGCCGAGTCATTGCGCAATCCATGGTGAGGCTCAACTGGCTGCTGACTCAACGCAAGTCTCTTCTCATTATTTGAACGGCAAATGTGAAAATTCAGCGATTTTGAATAAAAATAATCTAAAACTGGTGAAGTTAGATGGAAAATAACATTATAGTATAATATCTGGATACATATAACAATTTAATAATTTTTTTTTCTTTTTACATTTTTTTTCTTTCCATGATGGCACATGAGGCACTGCCTCACCTGCCTCCCCTGACTGCACGTCACTGTCAGGCTACTAGATAGGCTACTGTGAACAACTTGTGATTTGATTGGCTGTCAAAACTGTCTCTCAAATCTATTTGTTCTCAAATTCATGTGCTAACGGTCTCTATGAATCTGCAATCACCGGACGTGTGAATGTGACGTTATACCTTAGAACAGGGGTGTCAAACTCAAATACAGAGTGGGACAAAATTTTAAACTGAACAAAGCCGCGGGCCAAGGTTGAACAAATTAACCTTTTGATAGGGACCCAAACAAGTTTTGCATTGAATATTGAACAAGCAAGGCTTAAATAGGGCAGCACGTTGGTACACGGGTTAGTGCATCTGCCTCACAATACGAAGGTCCTGAGTAATCCTGGGTTCAATCCTGGGCTCGGGATCTTTCTGTGTGGAGTTTGCATGTTCTCCCCAAGACTGCGTGGGTTCGGGCTTCCTCCCATGGAACAGGCAGAGCTGATATAAAAGTAATAGTGCAAAATCAACTTTCAAAAAACAAACGAAAAAACATCAGTTGTATATTAAATAAAACGTAGTTAAAAAAAACTAATGCCTCTTTTCTATTTGCAGCCTTCTGAGGCTAATATCAATATTAACTTTTTCCGCAGGTTAATAAATTTTGGTGGTAGCGAGGGGGTGTATATTGTAGCATTCCGGAAGAGTTAGTGCTGCAAGGGGCCCTGGCTATTTGTTCTGTTGTGTTTATGTTGTGTTACGGTCTGGATGTTCTCCCGAAATGTGTTTTGTCATTCTTGTTTGGTGTGGGTTCACAGTGTGGCGCATATTTGTAACAGTGTTAAAGTTGTTTATACGGCCACCCTCAGTGTGACCTGTATGGCTGTTGACCAAGTATGTGTGTGTGAAAGCCGCATATATTATGTGACATGGCCAGCACGCTGTTTATATGGAGGAAAAGAGGACGCGGCGACATGTTGTATGTTGTAGAAGACAGTGCCTTTAAGGCACGCTCCCAATATTGTTGTCCGGGTGGAAATTGGGAGAATGGTTGCCCAGGGAGATTTTCGGGGAGGGCACTAAACTTCAGGAGTCTCCCGGGAAAATCGGGAGTGTTGGCAAGTATGAGTATAAGCGGTGAATGTGGTGTTACCGGCGGGCCAGCTCTAATGTTAATTTGATATTGCCTCAAGGGCCAAATGAAATTTGGCCCGTGGGCCAGAGTTTGACACCCATGCCTTAGAACATCTAGAAGGCCTTACTGACATCAACTCATGATTTGATTGGCTATCGCAACTGTCTATCACGGTATGTGCCCGTTCACTTATAGTGCATGGACACTCGCATTGTTGATCCTGAAGGCCTCAGGCAGATTTAATGCAGCATGGTAACATAATCGAGCTGAATTCTGATTGGATTAAAAACTCCATGACCCAAAAACAACAGCACTGGAACGAGCATAATATGACATGAAGAGAATATGAATGCTTAGATATTTAGGGAAAGTAAATTACAAACTATTTTTAGTAATGATTATGATTTCTGGTTATGCAGAGAAGGCGCTGCTGGTCCCTGACAGCACACCACTGATAAATGTATGTTAAATATATCTCCTATATATAATGTCATTAAAATCATCTTAAGTCATTCGCCAGATCAAAGGTGGTATTGAACCATCCATCCATCCATTTTCTACCGCTTATTCCCTTTCGGGGTCGCGGGGGGCGCTGGCGCCTATCTCAGCTACAATCGGGCAGAAGGCTGCCGATGCTATTTCCATTCTTTTTTTTATTTCTGACAGAAATGTGTTGATTTTCGAAGATTCTCTCTCTCTCCATAGTCAGTGATGTTGCAGCTATCGCCTCCTCTCCCAGTCATTTGTGTGTACCTGTGACAATTTGCACATACATTTCAAAAGTGCTAAATATAGACAAAAAACACTTTCAGGTTTCCCGTTGCATGTGCTAAATTATTATATTTGCATCTCTGCCTCCCAGTATCGTGTGCTCTGATAATGCATATATTCTGCACATGCAGGAAGAAAAACACACTAAATTGATTATATGAACTATTTTGGTCATTTAACAGACAAAATCCTCAGTGCACAATTTAGTAGTTTAGGTTTGTGTGCTGTCAAGTTGTTTTTTTTAATGCATGCGCACCTTTAGTCAACCAGTGTAAATAGAAGGCATTTGTAAAGTTGTAAATAGAGATGTCCGATAATATCTGACTGCCGATATTATTGGCCGATAGAAGCTAAAATGTAAAATTGGAAATTATCGGTATCGGTTTCAAAATTATGGGTATCAGTTTCAAAAAATAAAACTTATGACTTTTTAAAACGCAGCTGTGTACATGGACGTAGGGAGAAGTACAGAGCGCCAATAAACCTTAAAGGCACTGCCTTAGCGTGCCGACCCAATTACATATCTGGGGCTTTTCACACACACAAGTGAATGCAACGCATACTTGGTCAACAGCCATACAGGTCACACTGAGGGTGGCCGTATAAACAACTTTAACACTGTTACAAATATGCACCACACTGTGAACCCACAACAAAACAAAAATGACAAAAATATTTTGGGAGAACATCCAGACCGTAACACAACATAAACACAACAAACAAATACCCAGAACCCCTTACAGCATTAACTCTTCTGGGGCGCTACAATATACAAACCTGCAATTGCGTTGGAAATATTTTTTATGTGTATGCACTCTGCATCTTAGGGGCTAACACTAACCTATCTTTCATGTGTCGGAGAAAAAAAACAGTCTGCCATCAGTCAAACCCAGCACCTACAGTATCAATCAAAGTGTCAATACACACTGAATCTTCATGTTCAACAACGTGCACTTCTCATAAAACTCACTCATTTATCAAGCTGCCAACACATGTAACAATAAAGCTGCCAAAGAGATATGTAGCTTTATGCCTACTCAGCACATTGGCCAGTGACAGACACACACACACACACACACACACACACACACACACACACACACACACACACACACACACACCCTAAAGTGATGACTTTTGTGTCCATGCAGGTAACGCCATCAATTGGATGGGGAACCCTGGCTCTCTGCCTATTGATATAACCCCCCCTCCTGCTCCAAGACCTTCCCCACTGGTTCAGGAAGATGTGATGCTGAACAAAAACCATCTCGCATCTGATCAACACGTTGTGAGTACATTCATCACATTTTCCCTACATATAGTGTATATTATACGGCATACTATACTGAAGGGATATTCAACACAATTTTTGGGAGGGCACATTTCCACAAAGGTCAGGACCAAGGGGCCGGACCTCTCACTACTAGCCTTATTTTCTATATTGTATATACAGTAGAACATTTGATTTTAATCTATTTATTTTGTCACGAGTTACAGAAGTGCTCTGCAAAAAAAGTCAAAGATCAAAGATCATTTCTATGAGAGTTTTTTTAAGAATATGCTGCACATATGTGAGTCTCACATGTTTTTTGAACTTTATGCCTTGAACTGAATAGTGTAGACTTTCGGATTGCAGTCTGTAAAGGCTCAAAACAACTTAAAAAAATTAGGAGTGTATTTTTACATCAGAATTGAGCACACATGTTCCTATCCAATCATATGCAAATCATATCTAAATTGTCCGTGTGCCTGAGATCTGCTACTTGCACCGTCAGAAAACACAAAGACAATAAGCAAAACGTCAAAAAGATGAATTTCACTGACAATGAGTCGGAGGTGCTTTTTGCTTGAGTGGAAAAATGAAGATTATTCCAGTATTGCATGTTAGTGCGGCAGGGGAAATTTAATGTAAGTGTGACATCAATATTCTTGATCATCGGACTCTAAAATAGAGAAAAGAGAAGCTGCCCAAGCAGTACTCTGACTCACCACACGAGACAAGGGGGCGTCAGAGTTTGCAGACACATGTCTGTGTGAATGTGAGTGGGAATGTTGTCCGTCTATCTGTGTTGGCCCTGCGATGAGGTGGCGACTTGTCCAGAGTGTACGCCACCTTCCACCCGGATGCAGCTGAGATAGGCTCCAGCACCCCCCCGCGACCCCAAAAGGGACAAGCGGTAGAAAAATGGATGGATGGATGTCTCTACAATGTTTAACCAGCAGAAGCCAGTGTTTTTTTCCCCAAACAACTTTATTTATAAAAACATGGCGTTTGTAATACAGGAAGCTAGTATTGGTGTTTTTTGGAGATGCAAAAACTTTGTTTTACTGCATTGAAAAGAATGAATAAACAAATACATGCTCAAATACCTCTCTGAAATGGACTTCAAAAGGTCTTTGTTTACATTTAAAACACTTCCTTGTTGTCTATATAACATGTAATGGTGGTTCTTTGGATACAATTTTGCATGAATTATGTTTTCAATTCGCTTTCTGACCGTCTCTTCTGGATGCGCCGTTTTGAGGGCAGGCTTATTTACGTGTATCTTCTCCGCGCCACGCATGTTGTAGTTTTTACCACTTCCATGTGGAGTCTACTGACAGATATAAGTTTGAACCATACGCTACTTTGTGTTACAAAATGCAAAACCAGTGAAGTTGGCACATTGTCTAATTCATAAATAAAAACAGAATACAATAATTTTCAAATCCTTTTCAACATATATTCGATTGAATAGTCTGCAAAGACAAGATATTTAATGTTTGAACTGAGAAACAATTTATTTTTGTTTGCAAATAATCATTAACTTAGGATTTAATGGCAGAAACACATTGAGAAAAAAGTTGGCACAGCAGCATTTTTACCCCTGTGTTACATGGCATTTCCTTTTAACAACACTCAATAAACGTTTGGGAACTGAGGAGACCGATCTTTGAAGCTTCTCAGGTGGAATTATTTCCCATTAGTGCTTGACGTACAGCTTAAGTTGTTCAACAGTCCGGAGTCTCCGTTGTGGTATTTTACGCTTCATAATGCGCCACATATTTTCAAAGGGAGATAGGTCTGGACTACAGGCAGGCCAATCTAGTGCACTTTTTTACTATGAAGCCACGCTGTTGTAACATGTGGCTTGGCATTGTCTTGCTGAAATAAGCAGGGGCGTCGATTTTAACGTTGCTTGGATGGCAACATATGTTGCTCTAAAACCGTAAGTACCTTTCAGCCTTAATGGTGCTTTCACAGATGTGTAGGTTACCCATGCCTTGGGCACTAATACACACCCATACCACACTTTTACACTTTGCATCAGTCCATCTTAGATGAGCACAGGCCCAGTGTAGGCGGCAGCGTTTCTGGGTGGTGTTGATAAATGACCTTCGCTTTGCATGGTAGAGTTTTAACTTGCACTTACAGATGTAGCAACGAAAGGTAGTTACTGACAGTGGTTTCTGAAGTGTTCCTGAGCCCATGTGGTGATATCCTTTACACACTGATCTCGGTTTTTGATGCAGTACCGCCTGAGGAATCAAAGGTTTTGGACATTCAATGTTACGTGCAGTGATTTCTACAGATTCTCTGAACCTTTTGATGATACTACAGACTGTAGATGGTGAAATCCCTAAATTCCTTGCAATAACAGGTTGATAAATGTTGTTCTTAAACCGTGCGACAATTTGCTCACGCATTTGTTCACAAAGTGGTGACCCTCGCCCCATCCTTGTTTGTGAATGACTGAGCATTTCATGGAAGCTGCTTTTATACCCAATAAGGGCACCCACCTGTTCCCAATTAGACTGTTCACCTGTGGGATATTCCAAATAAGTGTTTGATGAGCATTCCTCAACTTTTTCAGTCTTTTTGCCACTTGTGCCAGCTTTTTTTAAACATGTTACAGGCATCAAATTCCAAATGACCTAATATTTGCAAAAAACAACGTTTTCCAGTTGAATGTTAAGTTACTTGTCTTTGCAGTCTATTCAATTGAAAAGGATTTGCAAATCATTTTATTTTGTTATTATTTACAATTTACCCTACGCGACAACTTTACTGGTTTTGGCCTTTGTAAAAATGGCAACAGGAGAGGATGTATGTGCATGTATGAGCCAGTGCGCCCCATATCAAGAGCATAGAGAAAATTCTAAATCTTATACACTAGAATAGAATAGAATAGAATAGAAGGCAAGATTGTTTTATGAATATCTTCGTTATGCCTCCATGGTTTGATTTCACATTTTCGGGATTTAGGGGGATCCCGAAAACACAAAAGCAGGTACCATCTTCTACGTCATCTCTCAGCTACCTCTCACAGCTTATACCATATCACTCAGACCACTTGTCAGTACAGGGGGAGGGGTCCCCACATCTGTGGTCCCCTCCAAGGTTTTTCATTGTATCCCATTGGGTTGAGTTTTTTCTTGCCCTGATGTGGGATCTGAGCTGAGGATGTCGTTGTGGCTTGTGCAGCCCTCTGAGACATTTGTGATTAAGGGCTATATGAATATACTTTGATTGATTGATTGATTGATTGATTGATGGAGTGTTTCTCTGAAGTTGGATCCGTTTAGCACACAACTTCTGAAACTTGTAGCACATTCTTCTTATATTCAGGCTAAAGAATATAAGGTTATGGATCATCATTTGTCCTGAGGTAGTCAGGTTGTCTCTCATGAAGTCCGCCATGATTGTTGTTGTTGAAGGAAATAGCAAACGTGATGCATCTGTGAAACTAGTGCGCCAGTGTATGCTAAACATGACCAGAACAAGTAAATATTATATGTTCAATCAATCTATCAATCAATCAATCAATGTTTATTTATATAGCCCTAAATTACACATGTCTACAAGGGCTGCACAAGCCACACCAACATTCTCGGTTCAGATCCCATGTTGTTATTATTATGATTGTGCCTGTTGCTACATTTATGTATATATTTACAGTGTGTACAAACAAATTTTATGGAAGCTTTTGGATGCTTTTAGAGCGCTTCATAGGCAGAATATGGTCAGGTTTTCATGTCCAACTGAAAGAGACCCCTGGGTGACCTAGGACATGCTGGTGGGACACAGATGGTCAGGGAATGCTTGAGGTTAGATTAGATTAGATTAAATAGAATGTTATTGATCCTCTGGGTGTTTGCCCATAGGGAAATTCAAGTTGCTAATTAAGATTGAAGATTGCTGGGGGGTGGTTGGACATTGGAAAGTCTGGATTTAAAGAATTTGTTAAAACCAAGCTCTTTGTGTTGTGTAGTTGTTTTAGAATATTGTTCTGGTACATGTAATGTCGGCTGGAAAGGTGTTGCAGTAGTGTCCCACATCTTTGATAAAGTTAACATTATTTTTAAATAATTAATCTTCAAAGTTTTTCAGTTTTACTTCAAAAATAACATTTATTTATACATTTTGAATACTTCAGTAAGTTTAAATATAATTGCATTCATTAGCATGAATTCACCTTATTAATTTGAGTCATTCCTCTGGGATAAAATATAAAAAAACATGTTTGAATAATGTTACAGCTTCAAAAGTACACAAAGACACTAAACTAATAATGAAAATGTTGATATAAAGCACCTGTCAGGTGGCTGCATTATTTTGTCCTAACAAACACATTTATCACCACGAAAAATAGAACTTTTGTTTACATAAATATTTTTTTTTTTAGTTCAACTCATGAAAAATGGATGTAAAAACTATATGTAATATTTTGGTTGAGTGTACATACAACATTTCTAATTATGTTACTATTACTACATTCATTGTTTCATGGTGCCGTCTTTATGGGTTATGGGTTATACTTGTATAGCGCTTTTCTATCTTTAAGGTACTCAAAGCACTTTGACACATTCACACACTGATGGCGGGAGCTACCATGCAAAGCCCTAACCACAACCCATCAGGAGCAAGAGTGAAATGTCTTGGTCAAGGACGAGGACGTCGGAAGCTGGGGATTGAACCAGGCACCCTCAAGTTGTTGGCACAGACGCTCTACCAACTGAGGCACGCAGTCCCATTAGCATGTTTCATGTTCCACACCTTGTTGGTAAAGTATGTGGAACTGTGAATATGAGGAAAAATATATATTTAAACATATATTTAATTAATTTTATATATAGTAGATACAATAATAAATATATTGAATACTTGGATATTATGTCATACATTAAGTATAATAATACATATACTTAAATACTATTTGACATACAATAAATATATTTAAATTCTTCAAATTTATGTGATATATTTCAAATAATAACATTGAATTTATTCAGTATTATCTAATAATAAATAATAATGATAAATAAATAAATAATAAATAATGGTGGTGTGAGTAGTTATTCCAGGATGGATTTTTCTATTTCAATTATAAGTTTGCCAGGAGGTCACAAGGAAGGCGCTTCCTTTTTACAGTCCCTAGAAAGAAAAGTTGCTGTTGGACCTCCAGTTGAGAGTTTGGGTGTTTAAGTTTAGGTTCCTTTTACATGTGAACACTAAAAACTTCATGTTGGTAACTGTTTAGTAAGATTTATGTCAGAATAATTGTATCTAAGTTATCACAAAACTTTGTGTTGCCATGAGTTCCCGGTGAGAGGAAAAAAGCTGTCTCTGATGTTACCAATCAAAAGGCTTGTAAAACTCCACTGTGTAGAATGGGAAGCGACATGAATGTGTCGGTTTCTTTGATCTATTGTAATCCATGGGAGGATTTTGTCTTGACCCGAGATCTACAAAGCGGAGAGGAAGCAGGACATGACCCCCCTCCATGCACATTTTCTTTTAACTGTTTTGTAACCAAAGGCGACAGCTGTTTATGACGGCCCCTTCCTTTAGAAACAGCTGTTGCCATGTAATCAGGGAAAGTCCAAATAAAAGAGGAAGCGTGCAACCTTTTTAAATATAAATGGAATACAATGATTTGCAAATCATTTTCAACTCATATTTAGTTTAATATGCTACAAAGACAACATATTTGATGTTCAAATTGATAAACATTTTTTTTTTTGTAATCATTAACTTTAGAATTTGATGCCAGCAACACGTGACAAAGAAGTTGGGAATGGTGGCGATAAATACTGATAAAGTTTAGGAATGCTCATCAAACACTTATTTGGGACATCCCACAGGTGTGCAGGCTAATGGTGGGTGCCATGATTGGGTATAAAAACAGTTTCCCAAAAAATGCTCAGTCTTTTACAAGAAAGGATGGGGCGAGGTACACCCCTTTGTCCACAACTGTGTGAGCAAATAGTCAAACAATTTAAGAACAATGTTTCTCAAAGTGCAATTGCAAGACATTTAGGGATTTCAACATCTACGGTCCATAATATCATCAAAAGGTTCAGAGAATCTGGAGAAATCAATCCACGTAAGCGGCATGGCCGGAAACCAATATTGAATGACTGTGACCTTCGATCCCTTAGACGGCACTGTATCAAAAACCGACATCAATCTCTAAAGGGTATCACCACATGGGATCAGGAACACTTCAGAAAACCACTGTCACTAAATACAGTTCGTCGCGTAAAATACAACAGCGGAGACCCCGGACTGTGAACGACTGAAGCTCTAGATAAAACAAGAATGGGAAAGAATTCCACTTTCAAAGCTTCAACAATTAGTTTCCTCAGTTCCCAAATGTTTATTGCGTGTTGTTAAAAGAAAAGGCAATGTAACACAGTGGTGAACATGTCCTTTCACAACTACTTTGGCACGTGTTGCAGCCATAAAATTCTAAGTTAATTGTTATTTGCAAAAAAAAAACAAGTGTATGAGTTTGAACATCAAATATCTTGTACTTGTAGTGCATTCAATCGAATATGGGTTGAAAAGGATTTGCAAATCATTGTATTCCGTTTATATTTACATCTAACACAATTTCCCAACTCGTATAGAAACGGGGTTTGTACATCAGCTGTTCTTACCGGAGTCCGATGTTGGGTCAGTACGGTAGATGCTGCGTTATCAAGTACCGGCGTTTTAACTAAATAAAAATGTTATGTATTAGGAAACTAAATTGTTTTTTCCTGCTTGTCAGGTGGAGGAAGACGAGCAAGATGATGAATCCACACGGAGAAAGGAGGAAGATGAGTTTAGTGTCATCCCGCAGTACTCGGGGAAGTCCACCGTGGCCAACCTGAGACCTCCTGTACACGGCGGGGTTGTTTCCATCGCTGTTGTCTCCTTTGAACTCCTTCTTCTTCTGCTGCCTTTTTCTGCTGCGCTGAGTTGGCAATAAAGCGAAGACTGAACACAGGCTGAGAGGACAAAAGAAAAGAAAAGTCAGTACGGGAACCTTTCTGGGTCAGGACCGTTTTGTATTATTTACAACTTTCGTCTCCATGGCAGCAACAGTGGAGGTGCCCTGAAACTATATTCTTATGAGAACGAAATCTGACAACTTCACCTCGTTGTTGTCATGTGCACTGAAAATTATTTGCCACTTTTAGAAATGTCCCTAGTTTTAAGAGCTATTTACCTATCTTTAGTTATTGACTTTACATCATAATCCTAATTTTAGCATGAATAATATTTTTTTCCTATTCTAGTTTTCAGGGCGGTATAGCTCGGTTGGTAGAGTGGCCGTGCCAGCAACTTGAGGGTTGCAGGTTTGATCCCCGCTTCCGCCATCCTAGTCACTGCCGTTGTGTCCTTGGGCAAGACACTTTACCCACCTGCTCCCAGTGCCACCCACACTGGTTTAAATGTAAGAATTAGATATTGGGTTTCACTATGTAAAGCGCTTTGAGTCACTAGAGAAAAAGCGCTATATAAATATAATTCACTTCACTAGTTTAAATATGTTAAAATTGATCAAATAACGATTCCAATAATATATTTTGTTTTCCCCACATAAAAAACTCTAGTTTAAAGATGCAAGTTGAATAATGCTTGTTTTCAGAATAAAATACTTATTTATATCTTAAAAGCCCTGCTAATTTCTAGATATACAAATCTTAATTTAAGATATTTTATGAAGTAAAATTAGCTAGCTGCTTGGACAGATCATTTTACGCTATTTTTAAAGCACCCCCCCCCTAAATTTGTGTTATATTTTGTCATTTCTTTCTTGCAGTGCGGACCATCTAACCTCTATTTTTACACAGACATCTCCATCTGTCACTTATAACACATTCTAGTGACTTCTGTGACCACGCCCCCAATCACACGGGCTTCATTATGTAAGATGTGCAGATATGATTCTTGACATTTGAGTGACATAAAACATGAAATACTTGAAAACAAGTTCATCAAAGCTTCTCGTCAGACAAAACGATGTAGTCGATGAAAATAACGTTCCTGACATATTTTGTTTATTACAGTACATCAGGTCATGAAACATAATTTTATTCATGTATGAAAGGGACAAGCGCTAGTAAATGGATGGATAGATGGATTTATTGTAAAGTCACATATAACATGAATGATTGCGATCATATTAAGTTGCATGAATTGTTCCAAACTTAAAGTACCCCCATCGGCGCGAACAAGACCTTTCCGATGGTATAACATATACGTCTCGTATTGCTCTCAGCAGAATAAAATAGAAGTACTAAAATAAAGTTTGAAGTATGAGGAATAATATGGGCTGCTTAGCAGCATGTGAATGGGTGCTTGCATTGCAGCAGGCCCATAATTAAATATTTGAAATATTCCCTATTATTGGCCTTTATTTAAATCAGTTGGTTGTAGCCATTAAAGCTCTCCTGTGTCTAAAAACGTATTTACTGAGTTTGAAAACAATAACAAAAGCAGCCAGAAGCGGCACAACTCCGTGGTCAGTGTGCTGCACAGAGGGGGGAAGCGGCGAAGGCTTGGAATGGGGGCAGGGTGTGTGTGTGTGTGTGTGTGTGTGTGTGTGTGTGTGTGTGTGTGTGTGTGTGGTTGTGTTATAGTGTCCATAAGCCTAAGAAGTCGCTTTGTCTGAAATCACAATTTTGGTGCCTCAGTCCGCAAAGTGTCGACGTTGCGATATCACAATGCGGGTCGCTATGGAGACGACTGTGATCTTCGTCCAAAATAGAACTCAACAATAGGCAGGTGTCCATGAGGGACGTGGGTTAGGAATGTCAGCGCGGCGCTATCATTGGCCAAATTGATATCACTTATATCGCATATTGGGGCAGCACGGTAAGAGAGGGTTTAGTGCAGGGGTCACCAAACTTTTTGAAAACAAGAGCTACTTCTTGGGTACTGATTAATGCGAGGGGCTTCAAGTTTGATACACACTTAAAAAAATTGCCAGAAATAGCCAAGTTGCTCAATTTACCTTTAATAAATAAAATTATATATATATATATATATATTAAAAAAAATGGGTATTTCTGTCTGTCATTCCGTCGTACATTTTTTTTCCTTTTACGGAAGGTTTTTTGTAAAGAATAAATGATGAAAAAAACACTTAATTGAACGGTTTAAAAGAGGAGGAAACAGGGACAAAATTAACATTTAATTTTGACACATAGTTTATCTTCAATTTCGACTCTTTAAAATTCAAAATTCAACCGAAAAAAAGAAGAGAAAAACTAGCTAATTCGAATCTTTTTGAAAAAACTAAAAAAAAGAATTTATGGAACATCATTAGTACTTTTTCCTGATTAAGATTAATTTTAGAATTTTGATGACATGTTTTAAATACGTTAAAATCCAATCTGCACTTTGTTAGAATATATAACAAGTTGGACCAAGCTATATTTCTAACAAAGACAAATCATTATTTCTTCTAGATTTTCCAGAACAATTTTTTTTTAAGAAATTCAAAACACTTTGAAATAAGATTTACATTTGATTCTACAAATGTCCTAGATTTGCCAGAATATTTTTTTTGAATTTTAATCATAATAAGTTTGAATAAATATTTCACAAATATTCTTTGTCGAAAAAACAGAAGCTAAAATGAAGAATTAAATTAAAATGTATTTATTATTCTTTACAATAAAAAAGAGAAAATTTACTTGAACATTGATTGTCAGGAAAGAAGAGGAAGTGATTTAAAAGGTAAAAAGGTATACGTGTTTAAAAATCCTAAAATCATTTTTAAGGTTGAATTTTTTTCTCTAAAATTGTCTTTCTGAAAGTTATAAGAAGCAAAGTAAAAAAATTAATGAATTTGTTTAAACAAGTGAGGACCAAGGCTTTAAAATATTTTCTTGGATTTTCAAATTCTATTAGAGTTTTGTCTCTCTTAGAATTAAAAATGTTGAGTAAAGTTAGACGAGCTTGCTAGTAAATAAACAAAAATTAAAAAATAGATGCAGCTCACTGGTAAGTGCTGCTACTTGAGCTATTTTTAGAACAGGCCAGCGGGCGACTCATCTGGTCCTTACGGGCGACCTGGTGCCCACGGGCACCGCGTTGGTGACCACTGTTTTAGTGCATCTGCCTCACAATACGAAGGTCCTGAGTAGTCCTGAGTTCAATACCGGGCTCGGGTTCTCCCCGAGACTGCATGGGCTTCCTCCCACCTCCAAAGACATGCACCTGGGGATAGGTTGATTGGCAACACTAAATTGGCCCTAGTGTGTGAATGTGAGTGTGAATGTTGTCTGTCTATCTGTGTTGGCCCTGCGATGAGGTGGCGACTTGTCTAGGGTGTACCCCGCCTACTGCCCGAATGCAGCTGAGATCGGCTCCAGCGACCCCCCGCGACCCCAAGAGGGACAAGCGGTAGAAAATGGATGGACGGATGGATATATCGCATATTGTCTATATTGTGCGACCCTTGTTGCTACTCAGTTACAAACGGTTGTTTCTGGAAATATTTGTTCTAAACTTAGCAGTCTATTGGTAAACATTGTGGAGGAAACTTTATTGGGTCGTATTGGGTCCCAATACGGCCAATGCTGACCTTCATATATTAATTTTTCTTATTATTTTCTTGTAGAGGACCAGGTTTTGCAAGCTTGTCTTTATATTTTCTGTGTTTATTGACTACTTACACTGTACACAAAGGAAATGACGGATCAGCAGACAAGAACACGAAGCTGAGAGACAGGAAACACCGATTGATCTGCGATAGTTTTGTTGTAATCTTCGGTGATGTTGTGTGTTTACAATTCCACATGTAGGTGTGGCTTATGTATAACATCGTTTTCACCCAGTGATGTGTTCCCGTGTGGACGTGAGTATTGTCGACCTGACGCGTGACACATTAGAAATAAAACCCCACAAAGGTTCCCGTGTGGACGGGCCTGGTATTCGCTTGACAAAATGTTCAATGATTCCAGATAAGTGCAAAGAAACTACATGATAATATGTGACTGTATCATCACATGACTGACTGTGTGTGTCTTCTTATCTCCAGCACTTTGTTCTGCATGATCTATTAAACCTAACTTTCTGTCACACTGTCCTCTCTGCTTGACAAATACGCACATTACAACTACAACAAGGTGATGCCATTTATGTGACTTGTGTGTAAGTTCAGTTTATTTATTTATATAGCACATTTAAAAACAACCCCAGTTGGTCAAAGTGCTGTACAGAAATAAAAAACAATTTGAAACAAAAATAGGGGCACATAGTGTCACATTTACATGATGGGAAAAGGATGAATACAATACAATAGTAAAATATACATGAAAAGAAGTGCAGAATATCCATCCATCCATTTTCCTACCGCTTATTCCCTTTTGGGGCCGCGGGGGGCACGGGCACTGGCGCCTATCTCAGCTACAATCCGGCGGAAGGCGGGGTGCACCCTGGACAAGTCGCCATCTCATCGCAGGGCCAACACAGATAGACAGAAAACATTCACACTCACATTCACACACTGGGGCCAATTTAGTGTTGCCAATCAACCTATCCCCAGGTGCATGTCTTTGGAAGTGGGAGGAAGCCGGAGTACCCGAAGGGAACCCACGCATTCACGGGGGAGAACATGCAAACTCCACACAGAAAGATCCCGAGCCTGGGATTGAACCCAGGACTACAGAATATCTCACCTAAAATTATAAAACGTAATAAATAAATAAAAGATGTGTTGGCCTTGCAATGAGGTGGCGACTTGTCCAAGGTGTACAACGCCTTCCGCCCGAATGCTGCTGGGATAGGCTCCAGTGCCCCCCCGCGACACCAAAAGGGACAAGCGTTAGAAAATGGATGGATGGATAGAAACAAGAAACAACCAAGATATAATAGTAATGATAATAATGGATTAGATTTATATCGCGCTTTTCTATTGTTAGATACTCAAAGCGCTCACAGAGAAGTGGGAACCCATCATTCATTCACACCTGGTGGTGGTAAACTACATCTGTAGCCACAGCTGCCCTGGGGTAGACTGACGGAAGCGTGGCTGCCAGTTTGCGCCTACGGCCCCTCCGACCACCACCAATCATTCATTCATCATTCATTCACCAGTGTGAGCGGCACCGGGGGCGAGGGTGAAGTGTCCTGCCCAAGGACACAACGGCAGCGATTTTGGATGTCAATAGGTGGGAAGCGAACCTGCAACCCCTTAAGGTTTTTGGCTTGGCCGCTCTACCCACTACGCCATGCCGCCCCATATTCTGCCTAACTGGATTTGAACGCTAGGGAGTTGTGAAAAAAACAATTCCATGTAAATATCAAACATCAATGATGGACGAAGGATCCGAAAAACACTGCGGTGAAAAGATGTTTTGGACTGATTAAAGTATAGAAGAACTTATGTCAATGTCCCGCACCGCCCTGCTTCCTCACCAACACGCTCCTCTGTACAAACATCACGAGTGTGCCATAAACCAGGGGTCGGGAACCTTTTTGGCTGAGAGAGCCAAGAAGCCAAATATTTTAAAATGTATTTCCCTAAGAGCCATATAATATATTTTCTAACACTGAACACAGCTAAACGCGTGCATTTTTAAGTAAGACCAACATTTCCAGAGTATAATAGGTCTCTTATTCTTTGTAATAACATTGTTATTCTGAAGTTAACTGTGGAGGGGGCGTGGCCTGCGGTCCTGCAGCAAAGCAGGATGTTGCCAGGACCGGCCTCGAAATCAGCGACAGGTGTGTAGATGGCCCACCTGGGCCCTGTTATCTAATCACCTGTCGCTCTGTTATAAGCAGCAGCCAGGAGGAGAGTCAGGGTTGGGGCTGGAGACAGAGGGCGAATGAGGACGAAAGAGAAAAAGACAATTGCTGGAAGGCAACTGAGAGACTAATTAAAAAATACAACAATATTTTAACCCTAAAACAGGCTCTCATGGTGGTCTGAAGAACCCCCAGGAGGGCAAGCCCAACACTAACCAATAATAAATAAATTACTTCTTACCATTAACGCAACTTCTTGAACATTAAAATGCATGAGAATGTTTTATATTTTGAATGTTATTTTTAACACTATGATTACAAGTGGAATTATTCATTACTTATCGTGTTAAGCAATGTCAGCTCAGATTCATCCCAGAGCCACATGCAGTCATCAAAAGAGCCACATCTGGCTCTAGAGCCATAGGTTCCCTACCCATGCCATAAACTATCATGGCGAAAATTCTCACACTGCTCAATCATCCTTAATCCCCTACGTGAAATAATAAATGTTGACTGCAGTTGCACAATGTTTACTTCTGTGAACACAGGGCTCATGCACGTCACATCACGCCTTCATATTACAGTAGGAAGGGCATTAATATGGCCCCGCTTGTAGATGGTACCTGAAGCATGAAACATGACAAATTGGGGGTTTGCACCATCTACTTTAGCCACCAGATGACAGTAGAAAAATGATGAACCCCCCGCGCTCCTCTGACGGGAGTTCTACCCAGGAATACACAAATACACTGACAGGATGAGGAGAAAAGCTTAGAGGATTCTGGCGGACGACTCACCTCCTCTGTGCTCATGAAGTCAGGGAGGCGCTATAGAGCTCCATTGGCCAAAGGCCCTTTTAAAAAGTTTTTCAGCCCAAAGACCATTGCTTTTCTTTATGTGACAAAGTGAACAAATCCACGTTTGACCTGAACTTCATTAATTTTATGTTTTACTGATACCCTTTTGTACTGTATCGGCTTATCATTAATTTAATTCCTGTTTGAACCTCACCTCTGTTCTTATTGTGTCTGTTCATCATCATCTCGTTCCATCTTCTCACTGAAGGTTGGAGGTCATGGTTGGCCAGTAGCGTACCGGTTTTGAGGTGTTATCTTACAGTCCTGATAGCATTCATTCTTCCATGTTGTTGTGAAGTTATCAATGCATTTGTGTCTTGGTCTGCCTATTTTCCTTTTCACTTTTACTTTCCCCTCTCGAAGTTGAGTTTAAAACAGATTAAGTCTGATTGTGTGCCCAAAGAACATGTTTTTCCTTTCCATAACGTTGATTAAGAGTTTTGTGCATATATATATGTATATATATATATATATATATACAGTGGGGCAAAAAAGTATTTAGTCAGCCACCGATTGTGCAAGTTCTCCCACTTAAAATGATGACAGGGGTCTGTAATTTTCATCATAGGTACACTTCAACAGTGAGAGACAGAATGTGAAAAAAAATCCAGGAATTCACATTGTAGGAATTTCAAAGAATTTATTTGTAAATTATGGTGGAAAATAAGTATTTGATCAACCATTCAAAGCTCTCACTGATGGAAGGTTTTGGCTCAAAATGTCACGATACATGGCCCCATTCATTCTTTCCTTAACATGGATCAATCGTCCTGTCCCCTTAGCAGAAAAACAGCCCCAAAGCATGATGTTTCTACCTCCATGCTTCACAGTAGGTATGGTGTTCTTAGGATACAACTCAGTATTCTTCTTCCTCCAAACACGACGAGTTCATTGAAATCGCCTTCTACTATGATAAATTCATCTGGTTTTGCATATTGTAGGCATTTGTTTATGTATTCGTAGATTTGTTCTACTTCATCATCACTAGCATGTAAACTTGTATAAGACTCTGCCTTCATTTTGATCATTAGGGTTCTGTGGGAGGGGCGTGCTCCACGCCTCCCCTGTGGGCTGGGCGTGCGCAGAAGCCGGCTGTGAAGCAACGACAGGTGGGGAGATTTCTCAGCTGGAACAAGTTGTCTAATCACCTGTCTCTTTATTAGCAGCGTCGGAGACCATGAGGGGGAGGGGAGTGAGCGCTGACAGTGGGAGACGAAACCAGAAGGAGCAGAAGCAGAAACCACATTGCACGAAAGAGCAAGAAAATAAAAGACTTACACAAACTGACACCTGGGATCTGCAGCATTGTTATTGGTCCGCTTTGGGTTCATTAAAAATGGGTAGAAAAGCGCCATACAAGTACAACCATTTATTTACCATTTAAAATAACCCGCAAGCAGCAGTCCTCCACAGGTTCTTTATGCTAGAGCCCAAAATCTAGATACTGATTTTGCCAATTGTCTTTTCATCATAATTCCAGTAACATTTACATTTTGATCACCTGAGTAGTACATCGTATACTCATCAAATTGGTAATGTCCGTTCTCTGTCCATCTTGATAATCTTATTCCCAGTATGTCAACATTTGATCTCGTCATTTTGTTGCCTACATTTTCCACTTTTTCTGGTTTATAAAATGTTCTTAAATTCCAAGTTCCAATCTTTAAGATTTTTCTTCTGGTTTTCAGATGAGTCACATCAGTTAAGGGCCTTCAATTCTTGTTTGGGCCTTTAGTTTCATTATAGCTGTGTCTGGTATGTATTTTATATATGACTTTGTTTGTGTTTTAGTGCTGCCTGTCGCCTGTGTTGGTGAGCCAAAGACAATTTTCCACCTCGGTGGTCAATAAAGATTTATTCTATTTTAGTCCAATCAAATGGGGCCATGGAAATCCCTTCACGACATACATATAAGTTTCATATACGGTATTTTTGGTAATGCAAAAGGACAACATAAAAAGATCTGATTCAACAAAACATCAGACTAGGCCTCATACACTGCAGTATGAACATCGCCCAAGTAGCAATTGTTAGTACATAACGCAACGAGTAAAATATTGTTTACCTTGTCGGCGAGTCTTCTTGGCAATGGGGGACGCTGAAATGGGAAGGCACAGGAAGTCATGTGATACTCTTTTAAGGATCTTGCTTGTTTTGTTAGTTAACTTTCAAGAATTGTGGGTAAGATATGTATACACACATACATGCATACATATGTACTACCAACAACATATTATTTATCATCAATTGAGCATTATTGTTATCTTCATACTATTATAGGTCGAGTGGTACTAACATCCATGTTAGCATGCTGATTATGTGTGTTATCTATTCTATCAACAATATAAATATTTTTTTATAACTTCATGTGATAGAAATAGTAATATGGTGATACATCTTTCCTAATCTTATTACTGTGAATATTATTTTACTACAGTTACAGTGTAGGCACTGAATTTGTCACAGTGGCACATGGTTGAGTTTACGGCATGGCGGTGACGTGCAGGAAAAAAAGCTGTAAAGAGGCATAAAACATGTTGCACAGCGTGGATGACAGGAGTGGACCATCTGAGTGGAAAATGTAAACAATGTGCTCAAGTTAGCATCTAAAAAAACACTTGAAGAGGAGGATAACGTTGTCCCTTACGTGTATTCATTCAATCTCTAATAAAGTTCACCATGTCGTCAGTTTTCAGATTATTTCACACAGATTATTTAAAACAGAGAAAGGCATTTCCCTCTTGTCCCCAAGAAGGGAAAAGGAGATATCCTGCCACCTTTGGGTTCTCCTCCACCACAAAGTCTGATAAACTGTTTCAAAGGGGGGGTTTGGTTGTCTTTGTCCCATCTGAGTGCGGTTGCCATCTTGATGATTATTTCTGTTCACAAACAGTTTTCAAAATAACAGCGTAATATAACAACTGCATTAGTAACGCTGTTCCTTTTACCAGTAACGAGTAATCTAATTAATTACTTTTAGGGCCGTTACAACGGCATTAGTGATGGCTTGACGTAAGTGGCACGTTACTTTTGATTTGGTTTTAAGTCGACAACAAGACAGCATCCTAGGTGCAGTAAGTTCCCTGCAGGAAATATGTTTTTTTTTTTTACGAGTGAAAGCAACCAGCAGCACCGCACTAAAATTAACTTGATAACAAATAGGAAGAGGCAGCATTACACTTTGACACAGCCGACAACAACATATGCACCCATACACAATGGGGAATATTGAACAACAAATCAATGATTAAAGTGACAAACTGGCCATCCACACAATACACCGTTTGTTGACAAGAAGATATGACAGCCATCGAAGCACATTCAAGCTCGTTGTTAAGCAGAGGCAACACAATCCGGTGAAAAGATTCATAAGAGCTGGCGTCAGAGCTGCTAACTTCAAAAGCTAAAAAAACACAGCTTCGTAGATACCCTCGATGACATCACAACATGTCCCGTCTTTTAAAAGCACTGACTGCGCACACTGGGCTCTTATAGAGATTTACAGTTGTTTTTTAAGTAACGTATAAAAATTATTTTGCCTATTAATTGATTACATTTAATAAAAAGTAACTCTGTAATTAAATTAATTTGTTGGTAAAGTAACAAGTAACTATAATTAATTACTTTTAAAAAGTTTTTCAGAACACTGATCGCAAATACCTACCACCCTTTTGTCAGGGCTGTAATGTGCGTGTACTTTAAAACTAACCATTTACAGAAATACCAAATAATATGATGTAAAAACTAGATGATAGTCAGAATGGTAAATGGGTTGTACATGTATGGTGCTTTTCTGCCTTTTTAAGGAACTCAAAGTGCTTTGACACTATTTCCACATTCACCCATACATGGTGGGAGCTGCCATGCACGGTGCTAAACAGGACCCATCAGGAGCAAAGGTGAAGTGTCTTGCTTAAGGACACAACAGACGTGACTAGGATGGTAGAAGGTGGAGATTGAACCAGGAACCCTCAGATTGCTGGCAAGGCCACTCTCCCAACTTTGCCACACCATTCCTCAAGTTAACATGCAGATATGATGGGAGTATCACTATATAATTTCATTAGGGGCATGTGTATACTCGCAATATGTGTTATATTCAGATCCTTTACACTCCTAACAGTAAGAGTCCTGAATCCAGAAGGAGATCTGTATCAGCCCCAAGATGTAATTACTTGATCCTTATCCCATTTCTGACATTACCTGAAAGTTTCATCAAAATCCACCCACCAATAACTTTGAGCTATCTAAAGCGGACTGAAAGAAAGCCTCTTGTCAGTCATCCACTATCTTTGTGTCTGTGGGTGGAGGTGAGGTGGCTCACATACACACACAGAAGTTGAGCCTTGTAGTGTAAAATGATCTGAATCTCTCCCAAAATGTAATCACTTGTCCTCTGTCCAATTTCTGACATTCCCTGAAAGGTTAACAAAAATCAACCATTAGATTTTTACAACTATAACCAACTAACTAACTAACTAACTCAAAAGTATAATGCAGACAGTGAAAGTTTTATTTCTATCATTAATTAGTCATTTTCAATACTGTCACCATATTTGTACCTATTGTGTCTGCTGTAATATTTCTGTTGTTATTGTCTCGCCCTGTTTTGTCACCACAGTTCCATGTTCTTATTTCCTACCAGGTAGGAGGTTCAACAAACTTTGTGTTCAAACCTGAAGTCTGAGTTGATTCATCCAAAGACGGGAAACTGACTGCTGGGTTCCAGAACATCTGACATGAGTTTGTTCAGTATGTTGACTACGAGTTAAAATCATATTAGTACACAGATAAAACCATGGAGAATTGATACTGAATAACATATCATATTATCTGAAATAAATAACTTGTATTTAATTAAATTACACTTGACATGTAAAGTTAATGCAAATGCAATGCAAATCATAACTACTACCAAGTAATATAACATGTTGTTTTAGTGGCTGTTAAGGCTACAACACTGTATTGGATCAGGCTTGCTCTTGTTTTTTTGCATATTTGAAATAAAAATATATCAAATCAAATCTAAAAGAACTACAGTTGTGTTAAAACAACGATGGTTATATGAAGACTTGTTATTTCTAAAATGACAAATATTAAAGTTCAGTCATCTAGTACATTTACAAATGGATCAACTGATGCTAATAAATGAAACTAATAAAGTACAATAATTATACACAGACCACTAAAACCTTTATTAAATCAGCGTGTGAGATAAATGTATAAAAATATGTAATTATTATTGATACTAATAATCTTTGGTAAGATGTAGTGTAAGAATATTTGTTGCACTACATATGAGTAAAATATGGTATGTGTTCTTTGGTTGTGGTCCTGAATGCTAAATTGACAAGAAAAATAACTCAAACTGTGTCTTCTTTTCAAAGATCACACCTGGCAACGTGGTGATGTTTAAATCCATCCTTTCATCAATCCTGCATGACTGAATCTCGCTTACGTCATCCTCCCCCTTACCTATTATCCCTGCAGGTGTCTTTACGGTTCCACACCTGCAGGTGATTTAGACAGTTGAACAAACAGTATGCTTTCATGTATCATATATCATATGAGGGAATAAGCGGTGGGAAATGGATGGATGGATTACCTAACATACATCTAGTCATGTATCATCCATCCATCTTCTTCCGCTTATCCGAGGTCGGGTCACAGGGGCAGCAGCCTAAGCAGAGAAGCCCCGACTTCCCTCTCCCCAGCCACTTCGTCTAGCTCTTCCAGGGGATCCCGAGGCGTTCCCAAGCCAGCCAGGAGACATAGTCTTCCCAACATGTCCTGGGTCTTCCCCGTGGCCTCCTACTGGTTGGACGTGCCGTAAACACCTCCCTCGGAGGCGTTCGGGTAGCATCCTGTATCATATATAAACTAAACAAATAATGATTTTTTTTTGAAAATGATAAATAAGTTGTACTCGTATAGCGCTTTTCTACCTTCAAGGTACTCAAAGCACTTTGACACGACTTCCACATTTACCCATTCACACACACATTCACACACTGATGGAGGGAGCTGCCATACAAGGCGCCAACAATACCCATCAGGAGCAAGGGTGAAGTGTCTTGCTCAGGACACAACGGACGTGACGAGGTTGGTACTAGGTGGGGATTGAACCAGGGACCCTCGTGTTGCGCGCCGCCACCCTCCCACTGCGCCACGCCGTCCCATAATATTATGCTATTAGCTAACGTACATCATAAATCATATGGTATTGCTAAAACACATCATATCATGTATAGTGTGCCATATATTAGCTAATATACATAATTGATGTATGATCTATACCAGTGGTCCTTAACCTTGTTGGAGGTACCGAACCCCACCAGTTTCATATGCGCATTCACCGAAGCCTCCTTTTTTTTCAAATTCAAGACAAAGTTACCGTATTTTTCGGAGTATAAGTCGCTCCGGAGTATAAGTCGCACACGCCGAAAATGCATAACAAAGGGGAAAAACATATATAAGTCGCACTGGAGTATAAGTCGCATTTTTGGGGGAAATTTATTTGATAAAACCCAACACTAAGAATATACATTTGAAAAGCAATTTAAAATAAATAAAGAATAGTGAACAACAGGCTGAATAAGTGTACGTTATATGACACATAAATAACCAACTGAGAAGGTGTCTGGTATGTTAATGTAACATATTATGGTAAGAGTCATTCAAATAACTATAGCATATAGAACATGCTATACGTTTACCAAACAATCGGTCACTCCTAATCGATAAATCCCATGAAATCTTATACGTCTAGTCTCTTACGTGAATGAGCTAAATAATATTATTTGATATTTTACGGTAATGTGTTAATCATTTCACACATAAGTCGCTCCTGAGTATAAGTCGCAACCCCCCAAACTATGAAAGAAACTGCGACTGTTAGTCCGAAAAATACGCAATATGTTTTTGGGGAACATATTCTAAGTAACAAAGACTTATTTAGAGTAATTTGGTTAGAGTTAGGGTTATAATAATCCCATGCAAAATAAGTCATTAATAAGTACTTAATAATGACTAGTTAAGAGCCAATATGTTACTAATTTTCATGTTAATAAGCAACTAATTGATGGTGAATATGTTCCCCATACTAAAGTGTTACCATGTTTTTTACTGGTGCACAAAATGAACCGTGCATGAACATCACCTTGTTCAAACAACAAAACCAACACAGTGCATAAACTCACAACAGATAACACATTTGCAAATCAGTCTGACTTCTGCTATTGCCGTTATCTGTAATACGCCGATAGAGAGAAGTTTTTATTTACACGATGAGTAGGGTGTGTTTTGACTTTCACCGAACCCCTAGGGTTCGATCGAACCCAGGTTAAGAACCACTGATCTATACATACATCATGTGTCATGTATATCATCTAAAATGCGTCATATCATGCATATGTGTATCATATGTTAGCTAACGAAAAAATAAGAAAATATTCTCATAAAGAGAAACACTGACATCTTGTGGACATTTTAGAAATGACAGTCAAACAAATCCGCTATAAAAGTATAAATGAAATTGCTCTGAAATAACAATCCTCACCGTTATGGAAATATTTGACTAGTACTTGGTGATTATAAAAACATTTTGAAAAATGCTGAATTGTGTACTAAGTGACGGAAACATGGTCACATGAGAGTCATGTGACTATCACAGGCTCTTTCCAAATAACAAAAAAAGATAAGCAGAAAATGGATGGATGGATAAGCGAGCTCTTACTCTCAAGTTCATTTTTAAATTATTGTAACCATAATAATACTTTACTAGTGTGTCAAACATCACAATTCAACTGTTCTTGTTACATACTTTCATCAATTCTTATAAAAAAATCTGGAAAATATTTAGTTTGTAGAAAAAATATGTTCTTAAATATAATTAAAATTTAGAAAAGGATGTTTTGAACATTATAAAAACATAACATAAAAAATACCGTTTTAAAAAATGTTTTACGTTATTACAGACATCGGATGTTTTTTTAAAGAATGTTTTTTTTTAGGAGAAAAAGTTCAGAATCAGACTAAAATGTGTTAATAAAGTATTTTAAATACATTTGATTTTTCAAAAAACATGGTTTAAATAGTTTTTTTGTTAGGCTGCACGAAAGGGAAGAAGGAAGGAAGTGCAGAAGGAAGTAAGGATCAGTGATCGTAGATGATTTCTTTCATGTGTGCATTCTGGATTTCAACTTTGTTTTCACTCAGGACCTTCTTCTTTTTCTTTTCGGTGTGCATTGCAGTTCTGTTTTGGACAACAAATACTACTACACTACTAATATCCACGTAAGAAACTTTGAACAAACTTGCTCTTTTTTTTGGCAAACTTCGAAAAAAATGATTATATTCTTTTTTTTTCTTTTTAGCTTCTCAGCTAAACCTTTACTTCTTACTATTACAACTAAATAGTACATAATACTACAACTTTGTAGAACTTACTGTGTATTTAATTGTTTAATGAAGATTCAACGTTTATTTGTACTAAGATGTGTGTACTAAATGTTAACATCTTACAGTAACACTACTGCGAACATAATGTACTATGAAATATTGCTCTGTATTCTGATTAACTGCAAATATAATATTGCTATGAAGTACTCACTGTGTATTGAAATCACTACAACGTTGATGTTGCTGTGAAGTACTTGCTGTGTATTCTAATTTACTGCAAATATGATGTTAAATAGTACTTGCAGTATTTTGAGTTACTGCAAAGATGATGTTATATAGTACTTGCTCTGTATTCTAGATTACGGCAAATATTATATTACTATAAAGTACTTGCTGTGTATTCTGAGGTAGTGCAAAGATGATGTTATGAAGTACTTGCTCTGTATCCCAAGTTTTTGCAAAAATTATGTTATACAGGTCAGATCTAGGACTAGATACACTAAGGTACTGCAAAAACAAACCCTGTTTCCATATTAGTTGGGAAATTGTGTTAGATGTAAATATAAATGGAATACAATGATTTGCAAATCATTTTCAACCCATATTCAGTTGAATATGCTACAAGGACAACATATTTGATGTTCAAACTGATAACATTTTGTTGTTGTTGCAAATAATCATTAACGTTAGAATTTGATGCCAGCAACACGTAAGCGATGATATTACGGACTTTTCATCCCTCAGGCGGTACTGCATCAAAAACCGACATCAGTGTGTAAAGGATATCACCACATGGGCTCAGGAACACTTCATAAAAGCACTGTTAGTAACTACAGTTGGTCTCTACATCTGTAAGTGCAAGTTAAAACTCTACAATGCAAAGCCAAACCCATTTCTCAACAATATCCTGAAACGCCGCCGGCTTTGCTGGGCCTGAGCTTACCTAAAATGGACTGATGCAAAGTGGAAAGGTATTCTGTGGTCTGACGAGTCCACATTTCAAATTACATTTGGAAACACAGGACGTGGTGTCCTCCAGAACAAAGAGGAAAATAACCATCCGGATTGTTATAGGCGTAAAAGTTCAAAAGCCAGCATCTGTGATGGTATGGGGGTGTATTAGTGCCCAAGGCATGGGTAACTTACACATCTGTGAAGGCACCATTAATGCTGAATGGTCCATACATCTTTTGGAGCAACATATGTTGTCATCCAAGCAACGTTATCATGGACGACCCTGCTTATTTCAGCAAGACAAGTGTTACAGCAGCGTGGCTTCGTAAAAGAGTGCAGGTACTTTCCTGGCCCGCCTTCAGTCCAGACCTGTCTCCCATTGAAAATGTGTGGCGCATTATGAAGCGTAAAATACGACAGCGGAGACCCCGGACTGTTGAACGACTGAAGCTATACATAAAACAAGAATGGGAAAGCATTCCACTTTCAAAGCTTCAACAATTAGTTTCCTCAGTTCCCAAACGTTTATTGAGTGTTGTTAAAAGAAAAGGTGATGTAACACAGTGATGAACATGCCCTTTCTCAACTACTTTGGAACGTGTTGCAGCCATAAAATTCTAAGTTAATTATAATTTGCAAAAAAAAATAAAGTTTATAAGTTTGAACATCAAATATCTTGTCTTTGTAGTGCATTCAACTGAAAATGGGTTGAAAACGATTTGCAAATCATTGTATTCCGTTTATATTTACATCTACCACAATTTCCTAACTCATATGGAAATGGAGTTTGTATGATGTTGCTTTGAAGTACTTGCTGTGTATTCCAAATTACTGCCAATATGTTACAATAGAATAGAGAATAGGATACTTTATTGTTACCAAATTTGAGAGCATGGCAAAAATACCGGTGGCTAACAATACTATTGTTAGGTGCAGTTGAAATGCAATTCAACCATTAAATAACATGTTAAAAATAAATACATAATTACGGGTAAGAACAGCGGCGCAGTGAAAAACAGGTTAAGCTCTTGGGACTTTAAAGTACTTGCTGTGTATTCTAAGTAACTGCAAAAAGTTAATATGAATGAAGTACTCGCTGTGTATTATTTCCTAGCGATATTAGGTGTATTTGCCAAATAGTAGTATGAGAAATGAAAAGGAGAAGTCAAGTCAGATTGTCAAGCATTATGAAATATTTTCATGACGACACAATGGATTTACAAATACAAACCCCGTTTCCATATGAGTTGGGAAATTGTGTTAGATGTAAATATAAACGGAATACAATGATTTGCAAATCATTTTCATCCCATATTCAGTTGAATATGCTACAAAGACAACATATTTGATGTTCAAACTGATAAACACTTTTTTTTTGGGCAAATAATCATTAACTTTAGAATTTAATGCCAGCAACACGTGACAAAGAAGTTGGGAAAGGTGGCAATAAATACTGAAAAAGTTGAGGAATTCTCATCAAACACTTATTTGGAACATCCCACAGGTGTGCAGGCTAATTGGGAAACAGGTGGGTGCCATGATTGGGTATAAAAACAGCTTCCATGAAATGCTCAGTCATTCACAAACAAGGATTGGGAAACGGACACCACTTTGTGAACAAATGCGTGAGCAAATATTTAAACAGTTTAAGAACAACATTTCTCAACGGGCTGTTGCAAGAAATTTAGGAATTTCACCATCTACGGTCCGTAATACCATCAAAAGATTCAGAGAATCTGGAGAAATCATTTCACGTAAGCGATCATAAAACAGACCTTCGTTCCCTCAGGCGGTACTGCATCAAAAAGCGACATCAGTGTGTAAAGGATATCACCACATGGGCTATGGAACACTTCAGAAAACCACTGTCAGTAATTATAGTTTGTCGCTACATCTGTAAGTGCAAGTTACAGGTGAACGTCGTGTCCTCCAGACCAAAGATGAAAAGAACCATCAGGACTGTTCTAGGTGCAAAGTTGAAAAGCCAGCATCTGTGATGGTATGGGGGTGCATTAGTGCACAAGGCATGGGTAACTTACACATCTGTGAAGGCACCGTTAATGCTGAAAGGTCCATACAGGTTTTGGAGCAACAAATGTTGCCATCCAAGCAACGTTATCATGGACGCCCTTGCTTATTTCAGCAAGACAATGCCAAGTCACTTGTTACAACAGCGTGGCTTCATAGTAAAAGAGTCCGGGTACTGGACTGGCTTGACTGTAGTCCAGACCTGTCTCCCATTGAAAATGTGTGGTGCATTATGAAGCCTAAAATACCACAACGAAGACCCCGGACTGTTGAAAAACTTAACTGTTCATAAAACAAGAATGGGAAAGAATTCCACCTGAAAAGCTTCAAAAATGTGTCTCCTTAGTTCCCAAAGGTTTATTGAGTGTTGTTAAAAGAAAAGGTGATGTAACACAGTGGTGAACATGCCCTTTCCCAACTACTTTGGCACATGTTACAGCCATGAAATTCTAAGTTAATTATTATTTGCAAAAAAAAAAAAAACTTTATGAGTTTGAACATCAAATATCTTGTCTTTGTAGTGCATTCAATTGAATATGGGTTGAAAAGGATTTGCAAATCATTGTATTCCGTTTATATTTACATCTAACACAATTTCCCAACTCATATGGAAACGGGGTTTGTACGTAGAAAGTACTATATATGTTTTTCTATGACTACTTCAAAAGCAGAAAGCAGATGGGTCTGTATGAGGTAGTAAATATTTCGCTAATGTAGCGTTTTTCTGCAGACAACTGCAATGGCTCGGTATTTGAGGTTCTTCACCACAGTAGGTGATGAGCAGCCTGTAAGCTGGGAGGACGAAGAACAGCTAACCTCCTCTGATGATCTTGAACCTTCTAGAAACAACCTGCCTGAAACGCTCACCTTCAGGGACTCCCTAAAAAGACTCTACACTTCTGACCGCTTCCAGGTATTACTGTGTACTTTTTACTACACTTCTGACCGCTTCCAGGTATTACTGTGTACTTTTTACTACACTTCTAAACCGCTTCCAGGTATTACTGTGTACTTTTTACAACACATCTGACCGCTTCCAGGTATTACGGTGTACTTTTTACAACACATCTGACCGCTTCCAGGTATTACTGTGTACTTTTTACTACACTTCTGAACCGCTTCCAGGTATTACTGTGTACTTTTTACTACACTTCTGACCGCTTCCAGGTATTACGGTGTACTTTTTACAACACATCTGACCGCTTCCAGGTATTACTGTGTACATTTTCCTACACTTCTGAACCGCTTCCAGGTATTACTGTGTACTTTTTACTACACTTCTGACCGCTTCCAGGTATTACTGTGTACTTTTTACTACACTTCTAAACCGCTTCCAGGTATTACTGTGTACTTTTTACAACACATCTGACCGCTTCCAGGTATTACTGTGTACTTTTTACAACACATCTGACCGCTTCCAGGTATTACTGTGTACTTTTTCCTACACTTCTGAACCGCTTCCAGGTATTACTGTGTACCTTTTCCTACACTTCTGACCGCTTCCAAGTATTACTACGTACTTTTTACTTCGCTTCTGACTGCTTCCAATTATAACATACTTTTTACAACACTTACAGGTATAACTGTGTATTTATTTACTACAATTCTGACAGTTTCCAGGTATAACTTTACACTTTTTACTAAAATTTTGACTGCTTCTCAGCTGCAATCGGGCGAAATACATAATATACTGTAAATCAATTGTGTTCCAGACTATTCCAAAAATTATCATTATTTTTTTAAATCTGTCCTTCCTCAATTATTTTTACCGCTTGGTACTCTCTTTGTCTCCTAGCCGCTCAGGCAAATCATATTGTCTGTTTATCTATAAGTATGGATGTTCTCAATATTCCAGGTCATTGTGACAATCATTGCAACTTTAACTTTAACTTTGTATTTTCTCTACTTTTTTGGCCTGGATTCACAGTCTATTTACTTTATTTCTTTGTTTTTCTTGTTGCTTTGATGTAAGCTACCTCACTACATGGGTCTATAAATAGCTAAGCTACAGAATTGCTACTCGTTCAAAAAGTCGTGACACTACCGCCAACCTACTTGAAAATGTAGTTAAACTACGTAGTTTCGCTATATGTAGCTTGTGACGTAGATATATATATATATACATATTTAGGAGTTATTTCTTTCTATCGTCATATTTGAAATAACTAGTGTTTTCCATTTGTACTCTTTCTATTTTTTTAATCTCATGTCCGATTGTGCACTGTTAGTTACCTTGAGCTTGGGAATGAAGGGAGTAGAAGTAAATGATAAATGAGTTGTACTTGTATAGCGCTTTTCTACCTTCAAGGTACTCAAAGTGCTTTGACACTACTTCCACATTTACCCATTCACACACACATTCACACACTGATGGAGGGAGCTGCCATGCAAGGCGCTAACCAGTACCCATCAAGAGCAAGTGTCTTGCTCAGGACACAACGGACGTGACGAGGTTGGTACTAGGTGAGGATTGAACTAGGGACCCTCGGGTTACGCACGGCCACTCTACCACTGCGCCACACCGTCCCTAGTACTCCTTTTCTTATCTCATCCTGTCTAACCTGTATGTCCCATTTGGGGAGGGTGGGGGCTGTTTGCAGATTCAAGAAGTAGTCTCTTCCCGTTTGAATGTTAGAACAACTTAAGAAGCTGGTATGAATGTATTGGTCTAAGTCCTTCTCTTAAAGTTTTAGTAAAATTTTAAAATATTCCAATTCTGTCTCGATGGTCCTTCTTACTCAGCATATATGTCATCAAAAAAACTTGGGATGGACCAGTAACTTAAATTCCCTGGGAGAAAGAACTGGTCTGACGCAACACTTGTTACTGCCCATCACTGCATGCAGAATACCACAAACAGTATAATACATACATATAGTATTGTACATACAGTACAGTAAAATATGTAAATATAGTATACTATGTACTAGGGCTGCGAATCTTTGGGTGTCCCACGATTCGATTCAATATCGATTCTTGGGGCCGTGATTCGATTATATATCGATTTTTTTCGATTCAACGCGATTCTCAATTCAAAAACGATATTTTTCCGATTCAAAACAATTCTGTATTCATTCAATAGATAGGATTTCAGCAGGATCTACCCCAGTAGTAGAGTTAAAAAAAAAAAGCTTTTATAATTGTAAAGGACAATGTTTTATCAACTGATTGCAATAATGTAAATTTGTTTTAACTATTAAACGAACCAAAAATATGACTTATTTTATCTTTGTGAAAACATTGTACACAGTGTGTTGTCAAGCTTATGAGATGCGATGCAAGTGTAAGCCACTGTGACACTATTGTTCTTTTTTTTTTTTTAGAAATGTCTAACGATAATGTCAATGAGGGAATTTTAATCACTGCTATGCTGAAATTATAACTAATATTGATACTGTTGTTAATAATATTAATTTTTGTTTCACTACTTTTGGTTTGTTCTGTGTCGTGTTTGTGTCTCCTTTCAATTGCTCTGTTTATTGCAGTTCTGAGTGTTGCTGGGTCAGGTTTGGTTTTGGAATTGGATTGCAATGTTATGGTATTGCTGTGTAGTGGTTTGTTGGATTGATAAAAAAAAATACCAAAAAAAATTACAAATAGATTTGTAAAAAAATGAGAATTGATTCTGGATTGCACCACGTGAGAATCGCGATTCGTATTCGAATCGATTTTTTCCCACACCCCTACTAAGTACACTATTTTGTGGTTAACAATAGTGCATTGAGTGACTTATAGCACTCCAGTCAGTGTATGACCATGAAAAATAAAATTATACAATAATTGAAATGTTACAATGGAAAGATAATTAACAGCTTCTATCAGCACTAGTTCATGTAAAACTGGTTACCGAACTACTGTAATGAAATCTCAGGGCACTCAATCGATCACAACTGGACTGTTTGGTTTGTCTAAGAAGACATTTTGCTTCTCATTCAAGTAGGCTTCATCAGTTCATGCTTATGGACTTACATTGGTCAGATCTAGAACTAGATGTAGCTGCAGTTGATTGAATGTCCTGATATTACAATGACCTTGACGAATGAAAACATCCATAGACATACTGTAATTAGAAACAATCATAACATTCATTATAATTTAAACAACAATAAACCATTGTTAGGTGTTAACCTCTCCAACATGTCAATAAATGTAATACTTTATTTCCCGAATGTGTTCTCGTCTATGCTGTAATCTGTCTCTGCTTCTGTTTCTCTACTCTGTTTCTGTGGCAAACCCACAGAGTTTGGGTTCAGTTTGAGGTTTCTCCTTGCCTCAATTACCAACTGTTTGCTTGTGAGGTTTAAAGTACAAGTAGCGTAGTTGTAGACCTGCTTATGTGTAGAGTGCCGTCATATACCTACTGCTTATAAAAACAGGAATATATTTTTTTAATGAGAAAAATTCAAAGTAAATTGAATCCAATATTTTGTTTGAATGATCCTAAATATTTGTGTTGTTATTGAATATATTCAGCAAATTGTTGGACTTCAACCAACAGGTGCTGGTGGTGTGTTTAGTGGTGTTGGATGCCATATTTGTCCTGGCTGAACTTCTCATAGATTTGTCAATTATCCAGCTGCAACATGGACACATTGCAACAGAGGTAAGTGTATTTCATTCCACTATCCACTAGTGTGTGTGATGTCATGACTTAAGTGACTTGGCAGGTGTTTCACTACCTGAGCCTGGCACTTCTCACATTCTTCATGGTGGAGCTGGCTGGCAAGCTGTTTGCATATCGCCTTGAGTTCTTCCAACATAAGTTTGAGGTGTTTGATGGCTTGGTGGTGGTGCTGTCTTTTATTCTGGACATCGTCTTCCTCTTCCATGATGACGTCTTTGACGGAATGGGTCTGCTCATCCTGCTGCGTCTGTGGAGGGTGGCTAGAATAATCAATGGTCAGTACTGGAATATTGGACTGCTGATAAAAATGGATGGATGGATGATTACACTCATATTAGCATTGTTGTAGTGTGAGACTGTGTCTGCTGCTTTTAACTTGCATCACAACATTCAAACAATTTAAACATTTTCTCCTGCCGGCCTCAGTGGGTTGTAATTTGGATGGATTGTATTTTATTAATACTGCAGACCATTCATGGCAGGCCAACTAAATAAGACACTCAAAATGTACTTAATTCACACATTTTATACAATTTAATTGATTAAAACATTTACAATTTGAACTATAAAATATTGAACAAAGAGTATATGAACTTTGGGGTAGCATTTTATTTTTGGAGCAGTCTTTATACTTACAAAGGCTATAACGATGAATCGATTGAATCCATTTATTTTATTAGAAAAATGCTTCAATTTGTTATCCTGCTTTGATTAATTGAATTGATGAGGGTAATGGAAATAGTGGCCAGAACTTTAAATAGCATGGCTTCTGCAATATAGCACACACAAGACTGGTGGTGTGTGGGTGCTGTTATCTGTATGGCAGCTAACAGAGTTGTTTGTATTTTTCATAAATGCAAACATGTTAAAAGTGCAATCTATTGTTGATGATGTGCATGCATTTGAAAAAAAGGAATCAAGGTTATGGAAAGCTAAAAACGGTTGTCTATTTCAATTATTTTCTCTAAAATACCCATTGAGGCTATAAAGCATGTTTTATTCAATTACTCGATTAATAAAACAAACTGATAGATTCCACAGTGGAGTGTTTTAAGTCTCGTCTTAAGACCCACTTTTATTCTTTGGCTTTCAACACTATGTGAGTTGTGTGGTCGGTCCTCTGTGTTTTTTTTTAATACATTTTGATTTATATTTTACTGTTTTAATTGCTTTTACCCTTTTAAAATTGTTTTTAATCTTATTTATTTTTATATAGTTTTTTTATACTGGTTTTATATTTATTTATTTTTTGTTTTTATTCAGTCATTGGTGGAGTATAATATTGTTTTTAACATGGCTGTGCAGCACTTTGGAAACATTATTGTTTAAATGTGCTATATAAATAAAGTGGATTGGATTGGATTACTGGAATGAACAATAGCTTCAGCCCTATTACTTACTAGTAGAGATGATCCGATCCCGTGATAGGATCGGGGCCGATATTTTTTTTAACTGATTTGGCCCAGCAATCTTCACCACAGCACTGTCCCATTGTTTCTTTGGCTAAAAATTGTACTCACGTGAAAGGTTCCTTCCAAAGAGATGCACGCTCAGGGACACACAATTACATTTCCATATTCCTTGTTACACACATGTAAGAGTTGTGTGAATTCCAGGAGGGTGCATGTCTTGCATGAACACTGGTTCCAATTTGTCGATTCACAGAGTGAAGCCCCTTTTAAGATATTAAGTTATCCTCACCACCATAGTGGGAAATAAACTAAGTTTCTTCCAAGCGTCATTGTAACTGGAGGACTGGAGTTTCCAAGTGCTTGCTCATGTGACGTTCAGTTGGTTCTTTTTTTTTCTCTTTGGAATTCTGCTAATGTACACAGGGGGATACCAGACAAACGGCTTCTTCCCACCCGTTGTGGACTGTAGATCAATTGATCAAAAAAGTGTGCTTGTGAAGTTTTAACATGATTCAAATAAAATAAATTGATTTACTAGAAGAAAAGGAATGGCTAAGAATGCCGCGTGCACACATGGACAAGCACACGCACCCCAAGCAAGACAACACAAGAAGTTAACCGATGAAGCTTCAATGTAAAAAAAGGGGTGATCGATCCAGATGTCCATACGATCAATATCTAATATCAGTATGTTAATTGTACTGAATTGATAGGTCAAAGAGTAATTCTTTGGACAAAACCCAAATTATTTAGAAGAATACTAGCAAATTCTAAATTTAAAAAAATTTACTTTTTAAAAATGTATTCTGATACCTTAAGTTACTCTCTATAAAACATGTTCAGTTCTATAATCTATTGTCAAAGTATCGGAACAGAGTTGTAGGCCAAAAATGTTGGTCAGTACATCCCTATTTACTAGGATTCAGATGATTTATTTCCTCTTTGAATCAGCTGTGTATCCTCCTCCTGTTTGCAGTCAAACATGAAACGCAATTAAACAAAAAAAAGCAATAATACAAACAGTTCAAATAAATGTATCATGTTTTCTTATTTTTCGGTTTCTTCCTTCAAAAACAGATTTGTTTGCAGCAGATGTTTTTTTTTTTTTTTACCTTGAAACATTTCAACTTTCATTAGAAGTCATTAGAAGGGTCATCGGACTACTAAATAACCCTTCTGAAAATATGTGTGCTTTGCAGTGACATATCACAGGAAAGTTTTACAAAGCATGATAATAATGCTACATTAAAAAGTAACATTAGAAAACTGATTACAGATTTCTGAGTTTCCAAAAAATTATTTAGATGTAAAATCGAGTTGTAGTTGGCCCGCAGGATATAGTTTGCTTATGCCAGATGGAGATTATGCTGACATAGCACTGCTCTTCTACATCAAACATGCTACTTATCTGTTCGCCAGTGTGTTCAAAACTGTAACTTCATTTATTTGTACATTTTTGAGACATTGACATAGTATGTCTGAAGTTTGATGACATGAAAACACATTCTAACATTTGGTGGTAATGAATTGCAGGGATTCTCGTGTCGGTAAAAACTCGTGCAGACCAGCAGATGCACAAGCTGAAGGGAAGTTACGACCATCTTGTACAAAGAGTCACAGAACTGCAAAAACAAGCTGATCAACTCGTAAGTTTTCACGACTCTCTTCTACAATTCAAAATTAATGTCTAATTTGAATTGTGAATTACCGAGGGATTTATTTTTTTATGTTGGATCAATAAGTTAATTTTTTTAGGATTGAAAGTTTGCCCTTTTTGTTAACCTTTTCTCTAAAGTTAATCCCTCTTTTTGGAGGAGTTTACCATCATCTGCATCCCTCCACAATCTGATTTCGAATTAATGCTGCAAAGCCACATGATCCAGCCAATTCACACAGTGTATGAACATAAGCATTAACAGTTCCGTCTTGCATTTGCCTTCTTTGTCTGAACTTATGCCTTTTTAGCAGAACACTTCTTTGTGGTGTTAATTATTTATCAAGAGCAGTCTTAGTTTCACAAATGTGCCTTTTACACCTGGCAGGTGTGCCAATATTCTGTGCACCAATGTTTCTATGCAGTGTAGTAACACTTCTTACCGCATCTGGGCTGTTTACTGATCCACTGGTGTTCTAAGAAATGTTGTAGGACTCCCTCCAAACTTTATATTTTGCACACCAGTTTGTAGTTCCCATGTTCAAATGCTTCACCGGTGATAACAGTGGCATTCCATATCCAAAGTGTGGTACTTGCATTCCTGCGGCAGATTGTGCATTAGCTTTATCCATCTTGTAGTTTAGCAACTTAGACAATGAGTTGAACGTTCAGTTTGTGTGGTTCAATTTCACTCCCGATGGTTAACAAATCCTTTCAAACCTTTTTACTTTATACGCAACCTTGTCTCCTCACATGTTGTGTTTTCCAATAAAGAAACATATGACCCGAGAGGGACAAGCGGTAGAGAATGGATGGCATGGATGGTGTCTCGCATACTTCTTCTGCACTGCTGCTGCTTCTGGCTTACTTTCCCTTTCACTTCCTTTGAATATATGACAACTACTTTACAACAATACTCAAAGTCAGCTTCATATTCATGTGTTCGAGTTAAGCACTGATGCCTGTTATCAAAGTTCATACTCATGTTTTCTAGTCCTGCACTGATGTCTGATATCAAAGTTCATACTAACTTTTTTTGTTTGCTTTCATGTGTCCTAGCAACAAGACAACCAGAAGCTTCAAGCCCTGCTCAAGAGACATGGCATCGACTTCTGACTACTATTATTATCAACAACAATATATTCCTTGATTATTTGTTGGATCAGTTAATCATGCATGACTATTTGAAATTCCTATTTCTTAATGCACTTGCTCTGTATTAGTTACCTGAACACGCTACAGTATCCAGTACTAGATACTGTACTCCTGGTATTATTACTATTCCCACTTTGTAAACTCTTAAAACAGTATAAATATTTTCCAGTAAGGGTTGCATTGTTGAGGATACATGGATGTATAGCATGTTGATACAAGCGTTGCAAAGTAGTTACCGTAGCAACACAAATGCTACCACGCTTCCCCCAGTACTAACGTCCATTTTTAAAAAGGAGAAATGAATTACGGTCCTGAGTAGTCCTGGGTTCAATCCCGGGCTCTGGATCTTTTTGTGTGGAGTTTGCATGTTCTCCCCGTGACTGCGTGGGTTCCCTCTGGGTACTCCGGCTTCCTTCCACCTCCAAAGACATGCACCTGGGGATAGGTTAATTGGCAACACTAAAGTGGCCCTAGTGTATGAATGTGAGTGTAAATGTGGTCTGTCTATCTGTGTTGGCCCTGCGATGAGGTGGCGACTTATCCAGGGTGTACCCCGCCTTCCGCCCGATTGTAGTTGAGATAGGCTCCAGCGCCCCCCGCAACCCTGAAGGGAATAAGCGGTAGAAAATGGATGGATGGATGGATCTTAAGTTGACAATCACTGATTCAAACAAATGGAAAAAAGAAGTCCATAGGCAGCTGGGCGTTGATAGTAGGCGTGGCTCTGTAACCAGGTAGAGCAGAAGCAGAAACTTCAAAGAAGCTCACTGAGCTCCTGATTAACACCACACTCTTGCCTCTGTTCATCAGAACCTATGAAAAGCACCAAAATGTATGTTAAGAATTTGTGCTGACAATGTTTCCCCTAGGTTTACAAGTTTGAGGGGACTATCCACAAAACACATGCACAACCACACACTCGTGCAGCATAGTGACTGTAGTGCGATCACTCCTTTACATTTACATTACGAGTGTGCAAGTGTAAGTGCAGCTGTGTGTGTTGTGTGCACACATGCATGGACTTCATTGTATGTTTTACTGTATATACTACTTAATGACAATACAAGTCATTTATACATAAATTTCATTTAAAACGTGTGTACATTATTCATTCAACTTAATACAGTAGTACCTGTTGTTCTTAGTCAATGGTTCCAAAAAGTCAGACGAAAAACAAATTTTACAAAAACCTAATATATTTTTCCATAAAAACAATGTAAATCCAATTAATCCCAAAACATGAGGACAAAACACATTTTCCAGGGATTGATAGTTTTACATGCGGTGAAGGAAATGTATAAATTAAAATTATATGTAATTTTACTTTAAAGGCCTACTGAAACCCACTACTACCGACCACGCAGTCTGATAGTTTATATATCAATGATGCAACACATGCCAATACGGCCGGGTTAGTTTACTAAAGTGCAATTTTAAATTTCGTGCCGAAAAATCCTGCTGAAAACGTCTCGGTATGATGACCCCTGCGCGTGACGTCATAGATTGTAGAGGACATTTTGTGCCAGCATAGTGCCCAGCTATTAAGTTGTCTGTTTTCATCGCAAAATTCCACAGTATTCTGGACTTCTGTGTTGGTTAATCTTTTGCAATTTGTTCAATGAAAAATGGAGACATCAAAGAAAAAAGCCGTAGGTGGGAAGCGGTGTATTGCGGTCGGCTTTAGCAACACAAACACAGCCGGTGTTTCATTGTTTACATTCCCGAAAGATGACAGTCAAGCTTTACTATGAAACAGAGATGTCAAGGGAACACGGTTGGATTGGACCACACACACAAAGTACAGTGTATAATGCAGCGATCATTTTTACCATTCTGTATTCTGAAGGCGATCTATGTCGTGTGCTACTCCAGCATCAATATCAACAGCGTCCTCCTGACCATCACCGTCAGGTTCAAAGCGGTTTGGCTCTATCCCTTGTTGCGGTTGAGCCTGGCCGAGTGGTCCTGCCACCCCCATGGCTGCCACGGCGCCTCTCACAGGATCTTCCCTATCTGAATCGCTCCCACTGCCCTCTATTCTTTTTTTTTTTCTAGTCCTTCACTCTCACTTTCCACATCCACGAATATTTCATCCTCGCTCAAATTAATGGGGAAATTGTCGCTTTCCCGTTCCGAATTGCTCTCGCTGCTGGTGGCCATGATTGTAAACAATGTTCAGATGTGAGGAGCTCCACAACCCGTGACGTCAAGCGCATATCGTCTGCTACTTACGGTACAGGCAAGGCTTTTTTATCAGCACCAAAAGTTGCGAACTTTATCATCGATGTTCTCTACCAAATCCTTTCAGCAAAAATATGGCAATATCGCAAAATGATCAAGTATGACACATAGAATGGACCTACTATCCCCGTTTGAATAAGAAAATCGCATTTCGGTAGGCCTTTAATTAAACACTCACTTTTATTTTAATTCAAGAAGATGGCAAAGAGAGAGGAGCAAAGGGGTCGCAGATGCCACCTTTGTTCTTTATTACGGGTTCATTATTGACAACATTAGTGTTCCTTGCCTTCTTTTATCAAAGTGCTGGCACTCACAACTTTCTATTACCCCATGGTGGATTATTTTGCAGTTGAATTCAATAAAAAAAGTACAGAGACTGAATCGCCAAAGTGTGGATTTTTTGGTTTGGACACTACATTCCACCGAATGATACGCAAACAAACAGACTACTGTATTTTTTTATATGTAATGGTTAAGCATATGATAACTGATATTTACAGTGTAGTCTTATTTATGCTATTAATATGACGACATGTCATGTTCGTATCCACACTTTTACAATTTATCATTTGTTCTCTGTATCATGTGTGTTCCTTCTTCCTCTTCTCCTTCTTATGTTTTTATGGCGGTTGGCAAGCAACTTTCTGGTGTGCATTACCGCCACCTACTGTAATGGAGTGTGGACCGAGATGGATCCCTACTCCTATATTCTTTTATTTTACACAGTGTTTTTTAAATGTGTATATTGCTTTATGTCCTATGCGTTCTGAATTCAATCCTAATATATCTTCCACTACTGACCTAATATTTTCTTTCGCCAACTTACTTTCCAGTATTTCCCTTTCTCTATTGTATTTCCTACAATGTATTAAAACATGGCCAACACTCACACAGTCATGTAGTATGTTTCCCTATCAATTTCAATGAACTATTTAGATATATATGTATGTACTAATCTTATTCTAGTAATGTCTTCTTCGTATCATGAGTGAAGAATGAAATCATAATTTAATTAATGTAATGTCTTTATTTTGACTTTGTGGTTTATTTTGGAGTGTTTCTATTGTTTTAAACTAAGAGTTTGTATAATGTAACTATGGAGGAGCAACTGCGATACAGATGGCTTCGCTGCACGCTTGCCTGTGTTTGGATTGGAGTATTGATTATCCGCACAATCCTCCTCACCATGCTAACACGCAAATGCGTGGACACACACACAGCAGCCCAAATGTAACCCTGCTTTATATAGTGTAAGTATGAGTAAATATTTTTTAAAGTATTACTTACCAAACTGCTGCTGTTGGTTTGGATAACTTGTTTGACGCCTACAATCTGAGCTTGTGGATTTAACAAGAGTCCATATTTAGTCCATTCAATCTGTAAATCAAGTGACAAGGGGATACTGCAAAGCTGGGAATCCTGCAAATGAAATCAAATTCACTCTCATAACTGTATCTTGTATACTGCACAGTACTTTCCAAAGCTCTTGGGCCACTAAGTAAACCATTAGTAGTACCATGATGGACTGACGTGATCACACCAATTATTCACATCCATACTTGTTCAATGGGCCCATCACTTCTATACCGATGTAACACTGCAATTTCTATGACTATGCATAGTCTTATTTGGAACCATTCTAAATGTGTATGTTGTGCAAACTTGACACTATTAATAATTACTTGCAAGAGAAGCCATCACAATAATTTAGGGTGCACTGGCCCTGGGAACATATTCCACACCTCCAGCACAGCAAGTTTGACTGAAACAGTATGTTACTCTTCACTCCTCGATTGGAGGATGTGGTCTAAGGACTGACACAATTATATGCACACAAACAATGCAGCAGTCATAGAATTATTGCAGTGTGATTGCTCCTCTCAAACTCTTAATGATAATTGACACACTTGTTCAGCTGTGACGATTTGTGATATAAACATGTGTTTTTTAATTTTTGTGGTAGTTCTTCTTGTAAGTCATTCATGACATCAGCCTTCTTGCACAATATGAATAACATGTAACACAAATAATCAGTGTGAATGCAGACCAGTGGTGGCCACGAGAGAAAAGGGGAATCATCACGTTTGAATGAACTAATTAGTCTAACTTAGGTCAAACGTTTTGTGAGTGACTTAAATTCATTCTTTAAACAAACATTTTACATGTCTGTTATACTGTATACTGAAAAAATAAGCAATATTTGCTGTGATTACAAAGAGAAGCAAAGGTACTTATGTCACTCCCTAAATGTTTGGCCATGACTTTATGAACTTGTTGATTATTATTGATAATATTATTTTTGGGCCTCTGATATGCTGCCAGCTTCAAAGTGTGCTTACCTTGAGATGGTAGGTGTGTTGGATGGGTACCCAGTCAAGTGCATTTTCTAATGGAGAGTTTCCAAATGCGGCAACAAACTGGGGATAGTTTTGTCCTTGCAGAACATCAAGAATGATTTGGGAAACAAGAGAGCAGTTGGTTGCATCCTCCAGCCTGTAGAAGAGCACACATCTTGTACATGTACTGCATATACCAGTATCTTGACACTAAAGGCTTTATGGCCCGGACGTCCTACCTTAATGTGCAGCCAGATGTTGATTCCACACCAAACAGGACAGAAGAGCGCTGCTGTGGACTGCTCAAACAGTTGTGGTGTGATGAGCTCTGAGGAATGGACAGTGTATCTCCAAGGTTTCTCACAATTCCTGTGGGCACAACTGTCAAGGAAACACTAGTTTTTTAGGACAATTGTAAGATTGCTCATGCCAATAAAGGATATTCAGAAGTTGCTCGACCAGACAGAAGAGGCTGTCCCTTCAAATAACCTGGATTCCCACTGTTCTGGTAGGCCATGTTCTCATGTTTCTCCTGTGGAGGAGAGGACAGCAAATAACTGAAATTATCACATGAAATATACAGCATCATCAGCCGGTGCATTATTAATATTAAGTCCATCCATCCATCCATCCATCCATCCATCCAACCATCCATTTTCTACCGCTTGTACCTTCTTTTTTTTTTTTTTTTTTTATAGCGCTTTTCTAGCAACTAGATACTCAAAGCGCTCACAAAGAAGTGAGATCCCATCATTGACACACCTAGTGTGTCTGTGACAATCATTGGTACTTTAATTTTAACTTAATTAACTACACATTTACACCCGGTGGTGGTAAGCTACATTTTGTATCCACAGCTGCCCTGGGGTAGACTAACAGAAGCGTGGCTGCCTCCGACTACCACCTATCATACATTTTTGACCGTGTGTCCAGACTTGAATTTGAGTGTCTAATATATATGTAAGGACATTCAAAACATGCTTTATGTGTTCTTAAATAATGCCAGAGCACATGACTGATAGCTGTCAAATATTGACAAGGCTTATGTGAAAAGAGCTGCATGTGTTCTAATTGGCTCACAACTGTTCTTAAATTTGCATTTAGAATAAATTAAACAAATATATGTAAATAAAAGAAACAAACTGGTGGACATAAACATGATGTTTTGTTGTCTCGCATTAATTATTTGTGCAAATACTGAATGGCCCAGTCTTTTTTTCAGAATCAGTATCCATTTGATACTGGCCAAATTTACTGGATCAAATATTGGGAAAATATATATAAAAAGATCCAAAAGCCCAAACCATTATGTTTCCTTCAGCATTATGTGCCGTACTGTGAAGTCGAACACAAACATGTGGCAAAGTAGATAGTTCCTTAACTGTGCAGGTGTTCTACTTTCAAGTAAAAATGCTATATTTAACAAATAAAAAGCACAACTTCAGTCATGTACTAAGTTCTTTAACAGAAGCAGAAATGTTTGAAAATTGAGTCTTTTTCCCAAGTCAAAGTACATGGATACAAATGATCACTATAACAAAAAAGAAGGGCTAATGTATCTGACTGGTATTGATCATTTTAGCAGACATAAAATGTAGTATTGGTATTCGTATCAGACATGGAAACAGTAAAAGTAAAAGGTAAGTATAGTAAATGGTAAGAATGAAGTGGATGATACCTGAAGAAATGTGAGAGTAAACTCCTGCTCCAGAGACAGTGATGTTGCATGAAGGTGTGCTAGGAGCAGTTGCACAGCAGCCTTCATTACTTGACCTGCAGCACTGTACGTCACCATGTACGCAACCTGACACAAACAACATGTACATCCTTTTCAACATACTGTATATTCAGTAAGGGTCAAATCGTAGTGTTGCTCTTACCTTCAGGACAACATTAGCACATACGTTCTGATCAATCAGATGTGGATTAATGTCTTCCTCTTCATTAAGGTTGATTTCATTTTGAGTGCCAGCTAAAGATTGCAAGACAACTGAAGATGTCTCCACAGGTACAACCTAACAATCACACACAAACCACAGACATGTTTGGAAAATGCAAACTTCTTTGACTGAGGGACGCATGTAAAAATGCATTTTAGTAATTCAGCCCTAAAACAGTGGTGTTGTCCAAAGGGCAGCCTGGGGACCATTTGCGGCCCACAGATAATTTTTAACGGCCCCTGGCACATTCGAAAAACACTATTATTGAAATTGTAAAAAGTGGATAAAATAGCAAACAGGAGTAATATAAAAAAGAAATCTGAACACAAAGATGGCATGCAATATGTTTATAGCTTTAAAAAATTGAATTTTTTTTTGAAATAAAACATTTCAAAATGGCACTCGGATCATTAGATTTTTCAAAATGCGGTCCTCAGTGAAACAAGTTTGAGCACCCCTGCCTTAGAGACAGAGATACCAAGCATCAGTGCTGATTGACATAACAAGTGGTACTCATTGTCCTTAAGACAGGAAGCATGAACAACATACGTAAACTGGAAGACGAACAGAAAGTCAGCCATTTTGGTTAGCGGGTGCCATTCAGTGGGGATATGGGCAATTAGTTCTTTGTTTGGAGTCTAATCTTCGAATGCTCTCTATGTTTAATTGTTTTTGTAGATTATAACATGGTCCAATCAAAAACCATCTGCAGTTGGACACCTTGTATTAATGTATATTTTTTACAAAGTATAATTCATTTCACACATATTTTGAATCCAGTTATCTATCCAAACTAAGGACAGTAGCAGGTTATTCTTTGCATCAACTTTTGACCACAAAGGAGGCGTACTTACTTCGGCACCCTCATTCTTGTGCTGCAATGACAAGACAGATACAATTGTTGCAAGAGTGAAACTATTTCTCACATAAAAACATTACTAAGTCATTGTAAATGGTATGTATTTGTTAAAACTTGCAGTAGTTGCAATAAACCAACTAAACCAATCTATGTCAGCGCTCAAGTTGTGTATTATTACGATCACTCATTTGTTAAACTGGCCATGTGTTGAAAGTTTGTACATATAAATATAAATAGATGGATACAATACAAGCATGACAACTATAGGGTACTCAAGTCAAATGTTTGTACGTAAGAGTTGTGCATAGGTGTGCATTTTTTAACATCTTGTACACTGACTGCACAATTAGTACATAGGTGAGTACATCTTCTACTTATAATTATGCACGTTGTGCACGTAATCTGCAAGGTATTTTGTATTCCAGCATTTATTGTGTGTAATCAGGAAGGGTGTGGCTCATTTAATGAACACCCACATTAGGGTGTGCATGAATACTGTTCATTGACTCGGTAAATGTGACAGGAAACAGAATCCATCAAAAGGAGAAGTCAACCGTAAAGAAATAGTTGTCAAATGGATGCAACAACGTTTGCAACAGCTCAACTATTGAGAAGTGAACATTTGAAAGTAAAACATTCTGTTGCAAACAGTCAACAGTTACAAGACATAGAAATACAAGATAAACCACAAAAAAGTACTATTCATTATTCATCAGCATACTCCTGTACTGCAAACTTCAGTAGAGTTGTAGCCTTAGTTTTATCTTGGATCCTGATTTGGTTCACTTTGCTACAGTCAGGAAACAAAATGCAACAAAAATGCTTGGCTTTTGTGTAAACATTTTTAATCAAACGTAAAAAAGATGGCAACTGCTGGCAGGTAATTATTTAATAAATGTAATTCTCAGATTAAAAAAAATAATAATAATATGAAATATGTTATTTTATGTTTCTCTTAAGTGAAGTGAAAGGATGTAGACAAGTACAACAGTATGTGTTTAAAGAGTGTAAATGATTAGATTATTTTATTTGTCATAAAGTACATTCTTGGTTGAAGTTCAGTATTAATAGTTCCATAAAAGTGTCTTTACAACTTTACAAAAATATTATTAAAAAAGCAGAAGAATAGATGTGTGTATCAGTGAATATCTATTTCTAATACTGGGGAAGAATACAAAAAATTGCATGTTGTGCTGTTACAACAGCAAAAGGCAAAAGTAATATTGGTGTGAATGTTCTGAGGTAGAGCTGTCACGGAAGAAAATGTGTTCCCCCAAGGGCCGGACTGGAAAAATCGTGGCATGATAACTTAAAAATTCAACCACGACAATTTAAAGGGGCTGTTTGCAACTTCTTCACAGTAACATTTTTCAAAGCAAACTATCTAACAAGAACACTACAGGCAAGCTTCTTTTACAAGTGGTGGTTTAACAGAACACATTTGTTTGACAATTTTCTATACTTTTAACAATTACAAAGTTTATGTGATAAACATTTTTACTGGCCCGAATAAAATAATTTGTGTTTACCGCAGACACTCAACCGGTGTCGTCAATACGTATGTGCACGGAGTGCATGCAAACTTAAAAAAGCAGTTAAAGAGAAGCAACAGACACTGTGCAGCCATGTTGTTGTTATGATAGAATATACATTCAATGACAGCTAATGTTGGCTATCAAAATTGCTATTATTAACTAAGCTAACGCGCGTGCATGTGTTACCTATATACGTGTTTACGTCATTACGTACAAGAAGCCGTAAGAGGGCGGGATATACTGACTAAAATATATTGGAAAGTTGGAGCACTCTCGGCATCTGTGTAAATGCTGCAAACAGTCCCTTTAAGAATATATTCTGTGTTTCTGTGTGGCCCAATATAAAACAAGCACATTCTGAAAATGTACATATCATCCTCTTAACAAAACAGTTCAAGTTAGTCAACAAATTGTGAGGGAAAAATTGGTGCATGAAGAACGCAATGAATTTAGACTTGGTCTCTGCGTATCTACAAAGCCATTAAATTGTAAAACACATGCTATCTGGGATTGAACAAAATACAAAATAAATGATGAATAAAAACTCTTCTAGGTATCAAATAAACAATTTGTCATTTCCACATATTAATTCTGTGAAAATTCAACAAACTGAGATAGAAACTATTCAATAGGGTTGAGTTACTCCCTGCCTTGTAGGCATCACTGTGTATTGATAGAAAATAAAAACTGTGCAATGCATGAACAATTTCAACAAAACAAACGTATGAACGTTAGAAACTAACAGTATTGCAGTAAATCGCACACTCTTTCTTTAAATTTCTACAGAAGACAATTTTCAAACAACTATTTATTAAGGTGCAGTGTCTCATGCAATGTTTTAAGTGGGGTTACCAATTGTATATTTTACTCCGGAATCCTGGCACCTTTTAGCTTTCACAAGTGCATCAATATCAATATATACAGTGGGGCAAAAACGTATTTAGTCAGCCACCGATTGTGCAAGTTCTCCCACTTAAAATGATGACAAAGGTCTGTAATTTTCACCTTAGGTACACTTCAACTGTGGGAGACAGAATGAAAAAAAAAATCCAGGAATTCACATTGTAGGAATTTTAAATAATTTATTTGTAAATTATGGTGGAAAATAAGTATTTGGTCACTTCACACAAGGAAGATCTCTGGCTCTCACAGACCTGTAACTTCTTCTTTAAGAAGCTCTTCTGTCCTCCACTCGTTACCTGTATTAATGGCACTTGTTTGAACCCGTTACCTGTATAAAAGACACCTGTCCACAGCCTCAAACAGTCAGACTCCAAACTCCACTATGGCCAAGACCAAAGAGCTGTCGAAGGACACCAGGAAAAGAATTGTAGACCTGCACCAGACTGGGAAGAGTAAATCTACAATAGGCAAGCAGCTTGGTGTGAAAAAATCAACTGTGGGAGCAATTATCAGAAAATGGAAAACATACAAGACCACTGATAATCTCCCTACACGCAAGATCTCATCCCGTGGGGTCAAAATGATCATGAGAACGGTGAGCAAAAATCCCAGAACCACACGGGGAGACCTGGTGAATGACCTGCAGAGAGCTGGGACCAAAGTAACAAAGGTTACCATCAGTAACACACTACGCCGACAGGGAATCAAATCCTGCAGTGCCAGACGTGTCCCCCTGCTTAAGCCAGTGCATGTCCAGGCCCGTCTGAAGTTTTCCAGAGAGCACATGGATTATACAGCAGAGGATTGGGAGAATGTCATGTGGTCAGATGAAACCAAAATAGAACTTTTTGGTATAAACTCAACTCGTCATGTTTGAAGGAAGAAGAATACTTAGTTGCAATCCCAAGAACACAATACCTACTGTGAAGCGTTGGGGTGGAAACATCATGCTTTGGGGCTGTTTTTCTGCTAAGGGACAGGACGATTGATCCGTGTTAAAGAAAAAATGAATGTGGCCATGTATCGTGAGATTTTGAGCCAAAACCTTCCATCGGTGAGAGCTTTGAATGGTTGACCAAATACTTATTTTCCACCATAATTTACAAATAAATTCTTTAAAATTCCTACAATGTGAATTCCTGGATTTTTTTTCACATTCTGTCTCTCACAGTTGAAGTGTATCTATGATGAAAATTACAGACTTCTGTCATCATTTTAAGTGGGAGAACTTGCACAATCGGTGGCTGACTAAATACTTTTTGCCCTACTGTAAAGCTGCACCACGCCCCCACCTCGGCTCTTCAGACCATCTATCTGTGATGCTAATTCTTGCATACAAGCCCCTGCTGATCAGGAAGCAAGCTACAGGGAAGCAGGTGAGGACTTGGCCAGAGGGAGCAATGTCAGCATTACAAGACTGCTTCGAAACCACAGACTGGGACATGTTTCAAGCAGCCGCCCCTGAAAATCACCATATGTGTGGAGGAGTATGCAGAGTCTGTGTCTGCATACATTCAGAAGTGCATGGAGGATGTCAGTGTGATCAAGAACATCCCCACACGGGCCAACAAGAAACACTGGATGAAAAGTGAGGTACGTGCAATGCTGAAGGATCGGAACAAGGCTTTCAAGTCCGGCAACATGGTGGCATTAAAATCAGCTAGAGCTAACCTGAACCGTGCCATTAAGGTTGCAAAGCGTGTTCACTGTCAGAAAGTGCAGGACTTCTTCGAGAACCCTACAAACACTAGACGAATGTGGCAGGGCATACAAGTCATCACGGACTATAAAGCTGCCCCTCTGTCCCTATGACAACAGTATCAGCTTCCTAAATGACCTTAACAACTACTTTGCAAGGTTTGAAGGACTTAACACCACTCTGGCGAGAAAATCCATCCCTCGCCCTGATGAGCAGCCGCTCAACCTGAATATAGCGGATGCCTGGAAAACCCTGAGGAGAGTAAACCCCCGGAAAGCACCGGGACCTGATGACATTCCGGGCAAGGTGCTTAAGGGATGTGCAGACCAGCTGACTGGGGTTCTCACAGACATCTTCAAAATCTCGCTGACCCAGGCTGTGGTACCATCATGCTTTAAGGCGGCCACAATCATCCCAGTGCCTAAAAAAAACCTAATCTCCTCCCTCAATGATTACCACCCCGTTGCACTCACCCCCATCATAATGAAGGGCTTCGAGAGGCTGGTAAAGGAATATATTGTCTCCAGACTTCCCCCCACATTCAACCCATACCAGTTTGCTTATCGCCCTAACCGCTCCACAGAGGACGCCATCTCCTCTGCACTCCACCTGAGCTTAGAACATCTGGAAGGAAAGGACACACACATGTGGATGTTGTTCCTGGACTTCAACTCAGCATTCGACACCGTCATCCCGCAGCACTTGGTTAGCAAACTGGCCCCCCCTGGATTCAGTACTCCCCTATGCAACTGGCTGCTTGACTTCCTCACAGACAGACCCCATCTGTGAGAGTGGGCAACAACACCTCCAGTGCCATCTCCCTGAGCACCGGCTCCCCCCAGGGCGGCGTCCTGAGTCCGCTGCTGTTCACGTTGATGACTCCTGACCGCTGCGCCAGGTCCACTACTAACCACATTGTGAAGTATGTGGACGACACGACAGTGGTGGGCCTAATCTGTGACAACAATGACATGGACTACAGGGAGGATGTGAAACATCTGGTTGACTGGTGCAGAACCAACAACCTGGTCCTGAATGTCAACAAGACCAAGGAGATCATCGTTGACTTCAGGAAGCACCAGTACAGCCACGCTCCACTCTACATCAACGGTACAGCAGTGGAGATGGTAAGCAACACCAAGTTCCTGGGGGTGCACATAACTGACAAAATAACCTGGTCCCTACACACCGGAGCTCTTGTAAAAAGAGCTCAGCAGCGCATGCACTTTTTGCGTTGGATGAAAAAAGCACAGCTCCCTCCCTTCATCTTCACCACATTCCACAGAGGCACTATAAAGAGCCTGCTGACCAACAGCATCTCTGTCTGGACTGGAGCCTGCAATGCCTCAGACTGAAAGTCTCTCCAAAGAGTGGTGAAGACGGCGGAAAATATCATCAGGACTCCTCTTCCTCCTATCCAGGAGATCGCAAAAAGACGCTGCCTGACCAGGGCTCAGAAATCTGCAAAGACTCCTCCCACCCCTACCAAGGACTGTTTTCACTGCTGGACAATATAACATACATCCATAAATGTGGACGCATGTGAAAAAGAGAATATATTTATCTGTACAGTAATCTATTTATGTATTCATATATATTTATATATATGTATTTATTTTATATATATATATATTTATTTAATTATATATGCACCTTATTGCTTTTTTTTATCCTGCACGCATGTAAAAAAGTGCAATATATTTATCTGTACAGTAATCTATTTATTTATATATATTTATTTATTTTATATATATATTTATATATTATTTATATATATTTATTTAATTATATATGCACCTTATTGCTTTTTTTATCCTGCACTACCATGAGCTTATGTAACGAAATGTTGTTCTTATCTGTGCAGTAAAGTTCAAATTTGAATGACAATAAAAAGGAAGTCTAAGTCTAAGTCTAATATCAGGTGTGGAGTGGCAGACACTTTCAGGATGTTATTCAAGTGCCTGTGCATGAGCCTTTACTGTGTACGGAACATAATTGCTATAGAGACATCCACTGGACACACTGAGAACAGCAGTTTCTTTCATTTATAAATTAAACTCATTTTTACTCTTTGCGAACTCATCTTGCGGTCTGGATTGAACCCGTTTGACATCACTGCTTTAACACATTACATTTTTTACAGTGTCATGCCGCTATTATTCCCCTTTTGATGTGAACAGTGCACCTCCAAAAATTCTAACCTCACATTATCACCGACAAACTGCAGACTGTAGAGCTGTGACTGATTGGGAGCAGCCAGTAGAATAAAAAAAGAGTGAGGTTACACGTGGAAGAGTTCTAGCTCAGGAAGATAACTAGTTCAACCAGAGTTGTGTTTGCTCACAAAGACGCTCGCTCTCCCTTGTGTTTTGGCAGGACATTGTTATGTTGTCAACCTTTTAAAGAACTAAACAGGATCAAGATAGTGTTTCGGCTTAGTGGCCACTAATCAATTAGCCATCTCTAATTTGATCTATTTCTGTTGAAATGACTGTTCATCTGGAAAGTATTTCCAGTGCTTCACTCTTTCCACATTTTGTTGTGTTACTGCCTAATTCCATGATAGAATGAATTCAAATTTGTCCTTAAAATTCTGCACACATTGTAACATAATGACAATGAGAAAACCTTTTTTTATTAGAATGTTTTGCAAATTTATCACAAATAGAAAAAAACTTTGAAATTACATGTACATAAGTATTCATAGCCTTTGCGAAATACAAACCCCGTTTCCATATGAGTTGGGAAATTGTGTTAGATGTACATATAAACGGAATACAATAATTTGCAAATAATTTTCAACCCATATTCAATTGAATATGCTACAAAGACAAAATATTTGATGTTCAAACTGATAAACATTTTTTTGTGTGCAAATAATCATTGACTTTGGAATTTGATGCCAGCAACACGTGACAAAGAAGTTGGTAAAGGTGGCAATAAATACTGATAAAGTTGAGGAATGCTCATCAAACACTTATATGGAACATCCCACAGGTGTGCAGGCTAATTGAGAACATTTGGGTGCCATGATTGGGTATAAAAGCAGCTTCCATGAAATGCTAAGTAATTCACAAACAAGGATGGGGTGAGCAAATTGTCGAACAGTTTTAGAACAACATTTCTCAACAAGCTAATGCAAGGAATTTAGGGATTTTTCCATCTACGGTCGGTAAAATCATCAAAAAGTTCAGAGAATCTGGAAAAATCACTGCAAGTAAGCGATGATATTATGGACTTTTGATCCCTCAGGCGGTACTGCATCAAAAACCGACATCAGTGTGTAAAGGATATCATCACATGGGCTCAGGAACACTTCATAAAACCACTGTCAGTAACTACAGTTGGTCGCTACATCTGTAAGTGCAAGTTAAGACTCTACTATGCAAAGCCAAACCCATTTATCAACAATATCCTGAAACGCCGCCGGCTTCGCTGGGCCCGAGCTCACCTAAGATGGACTGATGCAAAGTGGAAAGGTGTGAAGTGAAGTGAATTATATTTATATAGCGCTTTTTTCTCTAGTGACTCAAAGCGCTTTACATAGTGAAACCCAATAACAAATTTTTACATTTAAACCGGTGTGGGTGGCACTGGGAGCAGGTGGGTAAAGTGTCTTGCCCAAGGACACAACGGCAGTAACTCGGATGGCGGAAGCGGGGATCGAACCTGCAACCCTCAAGTAGCTGGCACGGCCGCTGAACCAACCGAGCTATTCCGCCCCTGTGAACTGTGGTCTGACGAGTCCACATTTCAAATTACCGTATTTCCTTGAATTGCCGCAGGGCATATAGTATGCGCCTGCCTTGAATTACTCCGGGGTCAAACTTGCTTCCCAAAATAATTAGCGCATGCTTAGTATTACCGCCTGGTCAAACTTGTGACGTCACGAGTGACACTTCCCCTGTCATCATTTTCAAAATGGAGAAGGCTGATTTCAATACCGGTAATTTGAAATCACATAAAGGGAAAAAGATTAAGAGCTTTTCTGTAGGAATTAAGGTCCAAGCTTAAATCACACTAAAATTTTTACTGCATACCTTTGGTAAGTGCCAGAGTGAGAAGAGGTTTTAAAATAATTAGCGCATGCTTACTTTTACCGCATGTTTTTGATAAGCGCAGGAATGAGAAGAGGTTTTAAATTAATTAGCGCCCCGGCGGCAATTCAAAGAAATACGGTATATTTGGAAACAGAGGATGTGGTGTCCTCCAGAACAAAGAGGAAAATAACCATTCGGATTGTTGTAGGCGCAAAGTTCAAAGGCCAGCATCTGTGATGGTATGGGGGTGTATTAGTGCCCAAGGCATGGGTAACTTACACATCTGTGAAGGCACCATTAATGCTGAAAGGTCCATACAGATTTTGGAGCAACATATGTTGTCATCCAAGCAAAGTTATCATGAACGCCTCCGCTTATTTCAGCAAGTGTTACAACAGCGTGGCTTCGTAAAAAAAAGTGCGGGTACTTTTCTGGCCCGCCTGCAGTCCAGACCAGTCTCCCATCAGAAATGTGTAGCGCGTTATGAAGCGTAAAATACAACAGCGGGGAGCCCAGACTGTTGAACGACTGAAGCTCTACATAAAATAAGAATGGGAAAGAATTCCCCTTTCAAAGCTTCAACAATTAGTTTCCTCAGTTCCCAAACGTTTATTAAGTGTTGTTAAAAAAAAGGTGATGTAACACAGTGGTGAACATGCCCTTTCCCAACTACTTTGGCACGTGTTGCAGCCATGAAATTCTAAGATAATTATTATTTGCAAAAAAAAAAAAAAGTTTATGAGTTTGAACATCAAATATCTTTTCTTTGTAGTTCATTCAATTGAATATGGGTTGAAAAGGATTTGCAAATCATTTTATTCCGTTTGTATTTACATCTAACACAATTTCCCAACTCATTTGGAAACAGGGTTTGTACTTTGTTGATGCACCTTTGGCAGCAATCACAGCCTCAAGTCTTTTGAATACAATGCCACAAGCTTGGCACACCTATCTCTGGGCAGTTTATCCCATTCCTCTTTGCAACACCTCTCAAGCTCCATCAGATTGAATGGGACACGTCTGTGCGCAGTTATTTTCAGATCTCGCCAGAGACCTTGAATTGGATTCAAGTCTGGGCCAATAAAGGACATTTACATAGTTGTCCTGAAGCCAGTCCTTTGATACATTTCTTAGGGTTTTTGTCCTACTAAAAATTAACTTTTGCCCCAGTATGAGTTCAAGAGCCTTCTGGAGTCGGTTTTAATCTAGGGTGTCTCTGTACATTACTGCATTTATCTTTCCGTCTATCCTAACTAGTCTACAAGTTTCTGTCGCTGAGAAACATCCCCACCGCATGAAGTTGCCACCGCAATGTTTCACTGTAGAGATCGTATCGGCCTGGTGATTAGCGGTGCCTGGTTTCCTCCAAAAATTACGCCTGGCATTCCCACTAAAAAGTTAAATCTTTGTCTCATCAGACAAGAGATTTCTGTTTTTCATGGTATAAGATTCTTTCAGGTTGGATTTTGGCAATTTTTTACAAGGGAATGCTTTCTCTCTGGTCACTCTATCATACAGGCCTGATTGGTGGATTGCTGCAGAGATGGTTGTCCTTCAGTAAAGTTCCCCTCTCTCCACAGAGGAATGCTGTTACGCTGACAGAGTGACTATCGGGTTCTTGGTCACCTCCCTGACTAAGGCCATTCTCATCCAACCGCTCAGTTTGGACAGCCGGCCAGCTCAAGCAAGAGTCTTGGTGATTCCAAACTTCTTTCATTTAGGGATGACATTGGCGACTGTACTAATTGAGATCTTCAAGGAAGCAGTTACTTTTCTGTACCCTTCCCCAGATTTGTGCCCCGAGACGATCCTGTCTCAGAGGTCTACAGACAATTTATTCTACTTCAATCTTGGTTTCCGCCGTGCACTGTCAAGTGTGGGACCTAATATATAGAAATGTGTGTGCATTTCCAAATCATGTCCAACCAACTGAATTTACCACAGGTGGACTACAATTAAGCCGTGCCAACTTACGAGTTAGAAGGCATTAAAAAAATCAAAATTCAGAATGATTGTGAACTATTCCAACAAATAGTGGAGTTCCCCTTTAAGCTGACCCACATGTAAAAAAGCAAGCCTCAGCAGGAGGATGCCGGCTGGAAGGTTGTTGAAAATGGACCGCTGCTAAAGGTTTGGTTTCCATTTGTTGAAAATTCTCTAGTAATGAGCTAATGCTAGCAAGTAAAACCTGATCTTTTTAGGCGAATCTTACCACAATTACTGTGGCATTTGCTACACGATCTAGCGGCCCGCGGCCTCGTAATTTATATTTTGTTCCCAACTTAAAGCATAACGAAAAGCCTAGAGACAACTTATATCTCAAAATACAAGTAGGTTAGGGTAATCATAAGTTAAGGGAACACTATACACATGTATTTGTGCATGTTTTTGACAGCAACCACAGAGTGATTATGTTGCTGCAGTTTGTACTTACAGCAAAAAGACTGATCTTAGTATATGTGTCTGCTTTAAGGGCTGGTAGAGAAATGCAGTCTTTCTCCAGGTCCACTCGCCGAGAACAGTGACTTCTCATGTCCACTAGAAATGCTGTGAAAGCAAGGAAAAGTAGTCATAAAATTAAATCCATCTTCTTGCAGTAAAATTTTGATAGGTAATAACAAATGATGAGTCTATTCTAAAGTCTATTCTACCCATTCAGACACAGAGCATGAAGGACAATTTGTTCTTCTCTGGGTCCCAGGAACAAACTGAGGAGGATACTGAAATAACTCTTAGGGATTTGTTTCAAATACCTCTACAGTATATAACTCCATAACAAAGCAATGAAAACATCACCCTTTATAAAATACACCAAATTAGACAATAAAAGACAAGACAGACGGTGGCCAAGACCCATTGTGGCGATATGTGATTTGTTAGATTATTGTAGCAAATATACATTTAAATGTACTCCATATCAATCAATCAATCAATCAATGTTTACTTATATAGCCCTAAATCACTAGTGTCTCAAAGGGCTGCACAAACCACCACGACATCCTCGGTAGGCCCACATAAGGGCAAGGAAAACTCACACCCAGTGGGACATCGGTGACAATAATGACCCAGTGGGACGTCGGTGACAATGATGACTATGAGAACCTTAGAGATATAGTTTTAATCTCATACTGTTTGATTAAACAAGACACAAGCTGTCTGTCTTTTCGGTCTTCCAACCAGCCACTCCACTCTTATTCATTTTTGGAAACATGATGGCGCTGCAAGACTGTGTTCTAATCTGTAACCCAAACTTTTGAATAATATTACATAAATAAATGGGTTGTATAGCGCTTTTCTACCTTCGAGGTACTCAAAGCACTTTGACACTACTTCCACATTTACCCATTCACACACAAATTCACACACTGATGGCGGGAGCTGCCATGCAAAGCGCTAACCAGCACCCATCAGGAGCAAGGGTGAAGTGTCTTGCTCAGGACACAACGAACGTGACCAGGTTGGTACTAGGTGGGGATTGAACCAGGGACCCTGGGGTTGCGCACGGCCACTCTACCACTGCACCACGCCGTCCCTATAGTCATCCTATAGTTTAAAACAGATACACAACTTCCTTTTATCAACCCAACCAATGGCTCTATTCGGGCATCTCTCGATGGCTTTGTTATGTTATATATGGATTTTTTTTTTTTTTTCTTGGATTCACCCCCACCTTTGGAAGGACTTGTATGGCCATGAAAGGTCTCACGGGACCCAATGTTTCATGGACTATAAGAAGAAAGATGAATTATTGACCAAGGTTCACTCCCTTTGGCAGAAGCTGGCATTGGGGGTTTTGCGAGATTGAGACCATCCATCCATCCATTTTCTACCGCTTATCCCAATATTCTGCAGTGTATTCAGTTCAAGACCCCCCCCCCTCTTTTTTATTTATTATGACCTCCTAGAAACACGTGTTCTACTAAACCACAGCTGAAACTCGGGGGACTGAGCTTTTCATTCCTGCCCCTTCCTCTGGAACTCTTTCTTACCCATCCACACATTTCACAAAGTCAAAACCTTCAAAAGCTACCACTTTAAAACTGATTTTAATACTAAACCAATCATATTACAATATATGTGCGTTATTTGATATTGATATACTCTTGTAATGTTACCTCGTTATTACGATTACATTGGAAGTGTTTTTGAACACTTAAAAGTGCTATAGAAACAACATACATTAATATTAATATTATTAAAGAGGTTGCGAATTGTCGGGGTGTACACCACCTTCCGCCCGAATGCAGCTGAGATAGGCTCCAGCACCCTCCGCGACCCCGAAAGGGACAAGCGGTAGAAAATGGATAGGTGGATGATTATTATAGAAGACTCATTTGTTTCTCTGCTCTGTACCAAACCAGAATATGAACCATGCTGTGTTTAGCTTATTTAGTCCTGTTTTACCTTGCATATATATATACTAGACTTTACCACTGGACCAAAAGCTGCCTTGTAAAAATATACAGTATCATCTAAACACGCACATGCTTGTACAGTTACATGTGTGTGTGTGTTAGCTTGATAATCCATCTATCTAGGTGTCGGTGATTCAGTCTCTGTACTTTGTTTTTTATTGAATATGACTGAAAAATCATTTACCATGAGACCAAAGAAAGTTGTGAGAGCCAGCACTTTTATAAAGAAGTTAACTAACATTACTGGATTCAAGAAATAACTCGTACACGGGTGGCGTCTCTGTTGCTCCCTCTTAAATCCCTCCATCTCCTCTCATTGCCGTGTTTGTCAACATGAGTGTTCAATAAAAGGAACAGTGATTCAATTCATCATTTATATATATATTTCACATTGATGTCTGCACGTAAAACTATCAATTCTCTATAAGAGATTTTTAGCTTCATATTATTGTCTTTCTGGAACCCATTAATTGGATTACCAGTATTTCTTCTATTGGGTTTTCACACAATTCGGTTTGTGGTGAACCTTTGGAACAAATAACCAACACAACTACGACTGTAAAATATAAGAGGGAACAATCGCTGGTGATAAGTGACAACGACACCATTAGTTTAACAATATTTTGTTTAGTATAGTGCTGGTGTTATTATAACTGAAATTAAATGGAATCATGTTTGATTTGTTGAGAGAGAACATGTACATTGTGTGAAGAGTATTACTTGCCTGCAGGACTGTGGTCAACACAATCAACAGTAACACTGGAAGCTGGCAGCCAAAGTATTCCTCTTTGTCCATCTTCTTTAGCGCTCACAATTACATCTCCGTACTGAAACATGAACATGAAAAATCATGTAATCTTCAACAATATGGATTAATCTGTAAAAGGTCAAGGCAGAAAAAGCTCAGCATTGACACATACTTGAAACATACTTGCCTGATAAAAGTTGTCTGTCACAGCAGTGGAGATCTGAGCGCTATCCTCCAGTGAGCTAAAAACAAAACGTTTAAATTGTTTGAAGAGCAAGTCAAAGTTTGTGTCCACTGGAAGAACTGGAGCCAGAAAAGAAAATCCATCAACTCCTAAGAAAAACAATGAATAAGAAACTTGACACACTTGGATGGGAAGTACAATAATTAATTTCATAAACATGTAGATGGTTGTATTCTTACGATTCTGTGACTGAATGCAGAAAGTGTGATAATAGGTGTCCTTGTGGACAGATGACCGTAGCTGGGAGTATCCGTCCTTGGTGTAATGTAAAGAATAGGATGCTGAATCATCGCTGCACAAATGCTTGTTGCCACTGGAAACAAAACAAAAAGAAAGTTAAAACATCTTCTCAGATATGTTTCATGGCCTGTTTGCACTTTTTTACAAACTGCTATGCTTCATATAACATTTCCTTTTTCAGTCATAGATCTGTTATCTACAAGCACTATTTGTTGCATTTTTTGTATGAAAAGTGCCTTATAAATAAAGTTTTAGTGATTGAAAGAATATTTACAATTAGTGTCACACGAGATCAGGAGTGTTCAAACTTTTTGCTGCTACAGTGAAAATGTGCCAATAAATCACAGGCCAGAACAACACCATGAGTTGAGAGTTTAGCCCCAAACCACCATTTATAACGTAGAGGAGTTCACCATGTTAAATAAATGGCAACTGATTAGCTTTGCAAACATATGCTATCAATGATTGTGAAAAAGGTTAGTATTAATAATATATTTGTAGACAATTTGAGAAACCACCAATGAGTAGGCAAAACGTGTAATGAAAGAAACACTTGTAAGTCAAATTCATTTTATGTTTCTTATGATGATTCATTTCTTATGACACAAGAAAAATAACTCAGTTCTATTCATGCACAAACACTACTTTTGTGTCATGCCAATTATGCAAATTAGAAGATAATTCTACAGCAACCCACCTCTGCAATCTAACGCCACAGGTACATTCTAGTCCCGTGGAACAAACTGTCAAAGAGTATTAATTACTTTATCAGCCCAATCTTCCTTCTAACACAAACACACAAACGCGCACACGCACGCACGCACGCACGCACATACACACACACACAAATGTGACTGTTGAAGGTCAAACATGTACAAGCACACACATGTTGCGTGTAAAGAGGGGGAAACACTACTGGCGTATGAGATGACCACTTGCCTGATGGTCGGAAGTGAGCAGGCGGTGAACAAGGCCACGTCTTTATGACACTCTATGTCACAGCAACAGTTGATGTCACATAAATTCTCGTGTTCATCACAGGAACACACACTGCCAACTAGAACATGCAAACATATCAACATGAAATCAGAACTACTACAAAGACACACTTTAAACACACATGTAGTATTGTAGTACATCCTGAGAATTTCCCCCAGCGATCAATAAAGTACTTTCTATTCTATTTTAACATCCTCTGCAGTCGATATTTGGGTGTTTTGCATAACAAGGCTATTTTTGACTGAAATGTGGAATAGTGACAAAACAAATCAATAAACTCAAGAGTATGCTGTTTCTCAGAAGGATGTACTATTATTGTAAATAAACTGTATCTGGATGTACTTGATTTACGCATTCCCATGTGACACGGTGATTTATATCAGTGTCACATACAATAGAAATGTAATCCATCCATCCATCTATTTTCTACCGCTTTTCCCTTTCAGGGTTGCGGGGGGTGCTGGAGCCTATCTCAGCGGCATTCGGGCGGAAGGTTTCATATTGTTCACATTTAATTCATATAATCAAACACACTAGAACAAATTAGATGTACCAAAAACATGCTGTGAGATTGTGAGCACACTGTACTTATTTTATTGGTGCCTGCCCTGATAGCGCAAAGCCACCCCATTAGCTTCTTTAGTTGCACAGGGTGCAACTACTACCAGTACTGCACTACTAATACTCTAACTGGGTGTTTGATTGAGACCAAATCCCGTACACATGTTCTTAAAAGTTTAAAAGTTAAATTACCAATGATTGTCACACACACACACTAGGTGTGGTGAAATTAACCTCTGCATTTGACCCATCCCCTTGTTCACACCGTAGGAGGTGAGGGGAGCAGTGAGCAGCAGCGGTGGCCGCGCACGTGAATCATTTGGTGATTTAACCCCCAATTGTAACCCTTGATGCTCACTGCATGGGTCCCATTTTCATTGTCTTTGGTATGACTCAGCCGGGGTTTGAACTCACGACCCACCGATCTCAGGACAGACACTCTAACCTGCCTTAAAAAGACAGGACCATGAGAATACACACAGATGGCCATTCTGGTCTGTTGCTAAAATTTTGTGTATACCTTTTCCATTTTAGTTTGTTAATTGTTTGGCCCAAATCTTCTTTCATTACGTTCTAATGCAAGTCGTGTCTTGTTTTATTTGAGTGGTGGACCGCAAAGGGCAGCGCTCCATAGCCGTACTTTGAGCAAATCTAGTTAAAATGGTTTCTACAAAGCTCACCACATTTTCGAACTGAAAGCATCATCCATCCATTTCCTACCGATTGTCCCCTTCAAGGTCACGGAGGGTGCTTATTCAAACAAATATCCTAAAACGTTATTCATGTGGTATAAAACAATGAAACAGTTATGCTAGTAAGTCCAACACACAATGTAAGTTAAAGTTTTCCTTATCCAGAGTTGTACTCCTTGTTTCAAATATTGAATATTGAGTTTGCCAAATCAAATACTACTGTCATTTTGTTTTGATTGATTGAGACTTTTATTAATAGATTGCACAGTACAGTACTTATTCCGTACAATTGACCACTAAATAGTAACACCCGAATATGTTTTTCAACTTGTTTAAGTCAGGATCCACGTTAATCAATTCATGGTACAAATATATACTATAAGCATGATACAGTCATCACACAAGTTAATCAGTATATACATTGAATTATTTACAATCCGGGGGGTAGCATGTGGAGGGGGTTGGGGCGGGGGGTTAGGTTTGGTTGATATCAGCGCTTCAGTCATCAACAATCATATCATCTGAGAAATGGACATTGAAACAGTGAGGGTCTGACTTCGTAAGATATGTACAGCAAGCGGTGAACATATTGAGCTCAGAAAGCATAAGAACAAGTATATACATTTGATTATTTACAATCCCGGGAGGTGGGATGTAGTGGGGGGAGGGTGTTAGTCAAGGGTTGTTGTTGCCTGGAGGTGTTCTTTTAGTGCGGTTTTGAAGGAGGATAGAGATGCACTTTCTTTTTTACCTGTTGGGAGTGCATTCCATATTGATGTGGCATAGAAGGAGAGTAAGTGAAGACCTTTGTTAGATCGGAATCTGGGTTTAACGTGGTTTGTGGAGTTCCCCCTAGTGTTGTGGCTATGGCGGTCATTTACATTATGGAAGTAGTTTGACATGTATTACGGTATCAGGGAGGTGTAACAATTTTTTTAGACTAGGATCAGTGTGAGTTGTTTTACTCTGTCCTCCACCCATACTTGTCAACCCTCTCGGAATTTCTCAGAGACTCCCAAAATTCAGCGCCTCTCCGGAAAACCTCCCGGAAGAAATTTTTACTCCCGGAAATCTCCCGAAATTCACGCCCCCTCCAGTTCCATGCGGACATTAGTGGGGACAGCCTGTTTTCACGTCCGCTTTCCTGTTATACAAACCGCTTGCCTGCCCAATCACGTTACAACCTCTACGGATTTTTAATAAAAAACTGCACACACAAGGAGACGAAGCAGAAGAACGAGGAAGTTATAGCCATGGCGACGCCGTCTGTAATAGAGTGATTCTATGTTGTCTGTTGCCATCTCCTGGTGAATGTTGGTTATAGCGTTATGGGGTTGCTTTTTGATTGGCCAACGATTTACGTGGTGTTGTGCACCTGACGGCAAGTGACTCTCGCCAGTACGGCACGCAAATGGCAGAACAAAGGTTACTCAAATAGTGAAAGGTAAGTGTTTTTTTTTTTTTTTTAATAACCAGCAAGCACAGTACGGTTAGTAGAACAAGTGTGTTTTTATTACTGTGTATTTGATAGGTGCCGTCTAAAATTCAACTATTTATTTTATTTATATATATAATAAAATAAATATATATAGCTAGAATTAATTGAAAGTCAAGTATTTCATATATATGAAATATGTATATGAAATACTCAAGTTGGTGAATTATACTCGCCCCCCTCTTACCCCCGCCCCCCGCCCAAACCACGCCCCAACCGCGCCTCTTCTTCCCCTACCCCCAACTCCCGAAATCTGAGGTCTAGAGCAGTGGTCCCCAACCATTTTGTAGCTGCAGACCGGTCAACACTTGATAATTTGTCCCGTGGCCCGTCGTGGGGAGGGGTGTGTGTGTGATTATTTTTTCTTTTCTTTTCTTTGTCATGAAAAAAGGAGTTTTTTTGGGTTGGTGCACTAATTGTAAATGTATATTGTGTTTTTTATGTTGATTTAATAAAAAAAAAAAATATATATATATATATATATATTAAAAAATTATTTTGCGGCCTGTTACCAATCGAGGCGCGGCCCGGTACTGGTCCGCGGCCTGGTGGTTGGGGACCACTGGTCTAGAGGTTGGCAAGTATGCCTCCACCCTGAGCCAGCCCACTTTGTAGAAGTGGGTAGGAGTGAGGTGTGATCTGGGGTGGAGGTCTAGAAGTAACCTGACTAGCTTGTACTGGGATGTTTGGAGTCTAGATTTGAGGGTTTTGAAGGTGCTGGGGTACCAGGAGTTGGAAGCGTAATCGAAAAAGGGTTGAATGAGAGTTCCCGCTAGAATCTTCATGGTGCTTTTGTTGACCAGAGAGGAGATTCTGTCGAGAAATCTTCTTTGCTGGTTGACTTTTTTGATGACTTTGGTTGCCATTTTATCACAGGAAAGATTAGCCTCTAGAATGGAACTTAGGTAGGTGACCTCATCTTTCCTGGTGATAACAATGTCACCCACTTTTATAGTGAAGTCACTGACTTTCTCAAGGTTAATTTGGGACCCAAAGAGGATGTATTCCGTGTTGTGTGTGTTTACATGTTAAAAGTTGAACTGAAATGTTTCATTACCATCCGTGACGGGGGTTGGTAGACGCCCGGAGACAGCCAGAGGATCCCAACCAGCAACACTAGTTACCGACTCTCCAACCAGAGCGTCAGGAATGGTGCTGGTTTCCGTGACGTTCGAGGTCAAATTATAAAAAGTCTCATTCTCGGAGAAAACTGTCGTGAGGTTGAAGTTGTAAGAAGTTGTATTTTCATTTGAGGCAACAGCAGTAAATAATATAAATAGTAGAAGCCACATGATAGCAACACAAGCCGCCATGTTTGTTTAGTCGTTACTATGGTTTAAATCTCTCTTTTCCTCTTTTCCGCCTCCTTCTTCTTCTTCGTTGCTTTTACGGTAGGTTGCAACGAGTGTCAAGATGACTACCGCGACTTACAGTAATGGAGTGTGTGTAAAAGCAACCATGACACCTTTACATTAGCGGTTCATTTAAAAAATAAATACATTATTATTGTTGATTGATTATATAACTCTGTTATATAATCTATACAACAGAGTTATATAATTTAAAAAAATATATTTTTCTATGCTACTTAAAGGGTGTTGCTGTGGTATAACTTCTTACTGTTAGCCTTTTTTTTTTTTGTATTACATGTATTATATAACTCTGTTACATAATACATGTGGCATAGCTCGGTTGGAAGAGTGGCCGTGCCAGCAACTTGAGGATTGCAGGTTCGATTCCCGCTTCCGCCATCCTAGTCAATGCCGTTGTGTCCTTGGGGCAACACACTTTACCCACCTCCTCCCAGTGCCACCAACACTGGTTTAAATGTAACTTAGATATTGGGTTTCACTATGTAAAGCGCTTTGAGCCACTTGAGAAAAGCGCTATATAAATATAATTCATTTCACTTCACAAAATCTTTCATATAATCCATGACAAATTTAAATATTTTCTAGTTTTCTAATTGTTAGTATGTATAAAAGCAAACAATAATAATGCAGTTAGAGCAGTAGGTACCATGAATTGATTTACGTGGACCCCGACTTAAACAAGTTGAAAAACTTATTCGGGTGTCACCATTTAGTTGTCAATTGTAAGGAATATGTACTGTAAATGGTTTGTACTTGTAGAGCGCTTTTCTACCCCTTTCTAAAGAGCCCGAAGCGCTTTGACAGTATTTCCAAATTCACCCATTCACACACTGATGGCGGGAGCTGTCATGCAAGGCTGCTCACCAGAACCCATCAGGAGCAAGGGTGAAGTGTCTTGCCCAAGGACACAACGGACGTGACTAGGATGGTAGTTAGTGGGGATTGAACCAGTAACCCTCAGATTGCTGGCACAGCCACTCTACCAACTTCACCACGCCGTCCCCTGTACTGTGCAATCTACTCACAAAAGTTTCAATCAATCAATCAATCAACCTTCTTGGGGTTTTCCAAAAGGTTCTGTAAACTGCATGTGTGAATATTCAGATGTTCATAAGTACAACACCATTTATAATTTGTGTTTTGAGTAATTTTGAATAAAAACTTTTGGAGCAGAATTTTCCAACATTGTGTCGTTTACCTGCGTCCACCTCACATTGGATCTTCATCCATCCATCCATCCATCTTCTTCCGCTTATCCGAGGTCGGGTCGCGGGGGCAGCAGCCTAAGCAGGGAAGCCCAGACTGAGCCTCTCCCCAGCCACTTCGTCCAGCTCTTACCGGGGGATCCCGAGGCGTTCCCAGGCTAGCCGGGAGACATAGTCTTCCCAACGTGTCCTGGGTCTTCCCCGTGGCCTCTGACCGGTCGGACGTGCCCTAAACACCTCTCTAGGGCTTGTACCTGTGATCTTCTAGATCTTCATCATTTTTTATATTTTCAAGTTAACTTTTTGTCAATATTCTACACATACTAATACATTATTTTACATTTACTTTCTTGTCAGTTATTACACCGAAATATTACCTTCACAATAATCCCTCATAAACCAGGCTATGTTTTTAATATTTACTTTATTTTTGAGCACAATATATTTGGAGGTTTTCATGTACCACCATTATTATGTATTTACTAACAAGACTAATTATTGTGTATGTAATCACAATGTCTGTAATGGTAATAACTTTAATAGTCGTATTTATTATAATCTCGTGATGATCAAATTTAAATGTATTATTTTAATGATAGGAGAGCGCAAAGGCATCAGTTTTGTTTTATTGCTTTTGTCCACAAGATGGCAGCAGAAGATAATGCTCTTCTCAGCATAGGTGGCGCTAAATGGGGTTTGGAGATTAATAGCCATGTAATGTTGAATGAAGAATCTTCAATCAGAATTCGAAATGTATGCTTTGAAAGAAAATAAACATTTACACTTTTGATCATTCAAAAAATGAGCAGACATAATATTAAAAAGACAATATATAAAAAATATACAAGAAAAATACAATCTGTCTATTGAGATGACCTCCGTCATTTGACATCCATATCTTGTTCACAGAGTCATTTAATGATGTTGCAATGGTTTTTGCATCACATGACTGCTGGAAATAATGACAACAAACAACAAAAAACATGAGAATTAAAATACTTGATTATTTTACAGAAAAATGTCATAAGAACTTTGATGTTCTTTTGTTCATAATACAAATATACAATGTATATTTCCTGAAAGATGTAGTATTCAATGCAGTGGTTATACATCTACTTACCTGATTATATAATAACATACAACTGAAATGTCATTAATAAATGATAACAAACATGTTTTAGTCTTAATAAATATTAATGCTAGAAAACATGAATATATTTCAATATAAATGAATAAATAATGGTTGTTACTATTTAAAAAAATAAAAAAGTACATTAGAACATTTCCAGATAACATTGATATTACTTGTGTATGGTTGAATAGATGAACATATTTTGATTAAAGATCTTACAGAGAGTAAATGTAATTCTTAATTTCCATCCATCAATCTATTTTCTACATCGTGTCCCTCTCGGGGTTGCGAGGGTGGCTGCAGCCTATTCAAGCTGCATTCGAGCGGAAGGCGGAGTACACCCTGGACAAGTCGCCACCTTATCGCAGAGCCAGCACAAATGGTTTGATTTATTGATTGATACTTTTATTAGTAGATTGCACAGTACAGTACACATTCCGTACAATTGACCACTAAATGGTAACACCCGAATAAGTTTTTCAACTTGTTTAAGTCGGGGTCCACGTTAATCAATTCATGGACAGACAATATTCACAAACTAGGGTCAATTTAGTGTTGCTTTACAATAAATAATTCAAAAGATAGTTCAGTTAAGTTCAAAAGGTATATATATATATATATATATATATATATATATATATATATATATATATATATGTGTGTGTGTGTATATACAGTATACAAATATATACCGGTATATGGTACTTTATCTACTGCTAAACACACTATCTTGTCTGATTTTTTAAAATATATATTTGTATTTTAACTAATTGTCAATGAAGTATTGCTTTGAAACTTAAGGTTATTTACACTTATTATTATTGCAATCATTTATTTTCTTTTTATTATACTTCATTATTTTGAATACAATTTTGAGCACTTTTTTCCCCATTCTTTCTTTTCTCATTTCATCACTACACAGTTAGCACACAAACATGTGAAACCACAGTACCCCAAAACAACACAACAACAGTGTCAGGCTGCTACAGTAAAAGTACAACCGTGTGTCACGCCTATGGGTCATGTTTTGTTTTGGTTATGTTCGGTTATCTTTTTGGACAGTTGTTTCCTGGTTTGCACTTCCTGGTTTGTTTTCGTTACCATGCCAACTCATTAGTTTCAGCTGTCATGTCAGCACCTGTCCAATCACTGATTATGTCACTACTATTTAAGCCATTCTGTTTCTGTTCTTCGTCCTGGCTACTTTACCTACTTACACCTCCTTCTCATGCCTACCACCTGCTACACACCTTGCAAAGATCCATGTCTCGTTCTTAGTTCCATGTGATGTAAGTTTTTTTTTAGAGTTTATTGTTATTTATGCCATTGAGCAAGTGTTTTGGTTTCATGTTTATAGTTATAGCCTCTGTGCTAGTCTTTTGTTTTCATTAGTCAAGTTTGTTCTCCGCCATTGTGCGCACCATTTGTTTGCCTTTGTTGTAGTTTGCTTGTGTAGTAATAATTAAAAATGTACTCACAATCGCGCCTGGCTCGAGCCAATCATCCTTTGCGTTGGAAAAACTAAACATCCCAAAGTCCAAGTCGTGACACCGGGAAGTGTTAATAGTTTGTTGTTATCAAGTCCCCACTGAATGTTCAAACATCAAATGCACAATCCTTTAACAGGCTGGACATGAATTATGAGTAATTTCTAACTGTACTAGAAATATGATACCAGTAAAAGTATAAAGCATTAAAATTGAATGCTAGTTTTTGAAAAAAAAAAAAAAAAAAAAATATATATATATATATATATATATATATGATAGTTGTCTTTTCTAAACGGACAAGGAACAAGAAATTCACAAGGATGATTAGCTTTCACTTTTGAGACAATATGGCACACATTTTCTGCTCTTTTGTGTGTGTTAATGTGATAATAAATATTAATTTGTTTATTACTATTTTTAATGTATTACTTAACAGTGACCCAATAGCATTAAAGCTCTGCTGTCCAATTTTTATAGTTTGTTTTCTTACACTTCTGAGTATCATTTGCAAGTACCTGTATACAGTTAATTTTAGTTGGTCCCATGTGCATTGACGTAGTCAGTAAGTAATCTTTGGCATTAAGTTGAATGGGCCAGTCTTGTTTTTTTGTTGAGTCCTAAACAGTGTTTATACTGTAAGTATTTTTCTAAATAAAAAACAGCTGTTTAAATGTACTGTCATCAATGTCATCACTCCATCTATTTTCTACTGCTTGTCCCTCTCTGGATTGTTGAAATCACCTTGTAAAATCCCTAATGCTAATCAGTAGCATGTTTTGACATAGCTAATGTAAATAACCATTAAGTTAACGCAATTTGAAAGGTGAAGCGTTACATTTGAGTATTTTGTATCAAGCATGCATGCTTTGTTGGCATGAAAAAATACAACAATAATTAAAGACAGTGTACTACAAATACGACTGTTTGCCCACTAAATGCTTGAGCCGATGCCGAGTCTGCGACTGGATGTGATATCACGTGCAACAAAGGTGTTGAAATATGGTACCTTTTGATTTTAAATCTATCTTACACTGTAGTGCTGACAGATTTTGGTCGGTACCAATACAGTTCCAAATTCAGTACCCATAGTCACTGCATACTAGATGGGTACTGAAATTATATATTTCATTTTAGCACATATAATGATTTGCTTTTAAATGTCTTAATTGTAATCATAGAGATTTACTTCACATGCTGCATATTGTATTCTCTCTCCCTGTACTATGTGTACCTGCTTCCAAAGCTTCAGATAAGAATGCTGTTACTTCATTAAGTATTTTTAGTAGTATGAATTAACAACCAGTATTACTAAAAGTAATACTGCAATTTTTTTTCTCAAAATAAGCAGCACATTTCTATTGCCTTAACCACCAGGAAAAGTCAAGGTGGTCCCAAAGGAGGGTCAGGTTCTTCAGCTCCACTGACTCCACAGGTCATCACACGTTTACGACTCTATGCGTGTGTGTGTTTGTATGTGTGTGCTTGCGCGTGGGTGTGTGTGTAAGAGAGCGGGAAAAATTCAGCTTTCTTCAGAGGCACTGAAAAGAATACTAATTGGCGCATGAATCAATTAGCAAATAGTTGATTAAATAGATCCTATGATCATTAGCAACAATTATCGTGGTTTATAGTTTCTTTATTCTGCCAACATAAATAAACATTGAAGTTGTATCCACAACATACAACTTTGGATGTTATTCTGAATATTATTAGTACACACATTAAGTTAAGTGAGTGACTGGATTATAAACTACACATGATTACATTGGGAAGTATTACATGTATTAAAAATTATTTAATGAATTTGTGATTGAAGAGTACACTTTCTACTAGTACCATGAATACCATGAATTGATTAACGTGGACCCCGACTTAAACAGGTTGAAAAACTTATTTGGGTGTTACAATTTGGTGGTCAATTGTAAAGAATATGTACTGTACAGTGTAATCTACTAATACAAGTTTCAATCAATCCATCAATTAGGACAAGCAGTAGAAAATGGATGGATGGGTGCATTGATGGATGACATTGATCGTTCAGGAACTTTATGTTGCGTCTCTTAATTTTCAAATCACTTCCTTATGTTACATCTGTGCAGCGTGAGCCCAGCATACAGAGAAAGTAGCTGCAAGTAGAAGTACATTTTAATGAGCAATAGCAAGGGAGCATTTAGTATGCATGTAGTTGTAGACCACAAGTGAGACATGTATTTGTGAGTACGTGTGTGTGTATAAGTGGGTCATCGAGGTATTGTTTTATGAAAAATGCTTTATAAATAAAGTTTGGTAGAATGCAAGCTACTTTCCTCATGAATATCTGACAAATGTGTAAATATAAAGTTAAAAAGTATTGGTGAAGCCTACTGTACTTTCAGTTTCATTTTTACACATTTTATGTTCTTTACTCCTGAACACAGCAACTTTAAAATGACTACACACAAGCAAACATAATATAATAGATTTACTCAATATTATAATTCACCTGTTAAGAGTCAAAGATGATATGAATGAATGATTAGTAACCAAAGGAGTAAAATTAGCGGCCACATAAAAAAAAAAAATCAGAGAGAAGTCTTTGGAATTTTTAAAGACTTTTGTTAATAAGCGGGAATAAGAAAATGGATGGATGGATGTTACACGGCACCTTTTGTGGAATCAACTACGTAAACGCTACAATGTTCTGTACATAACCCGGTTCAACGTCTCATTGACTGCCTGCACGACATCAAAGCCTGGCTTTCAGCTAACCTTCTGAGCCTAAATGAAGACAAAACAGAAGTTATGTTGTTCGGTCCAAGTCGCTCTCCCTCCCCCAACGTTGACCTCCACACTCTGACCCCGTATCTCAGCGACTGTGTCACAAACCTAGGGGTAAAGTTCGACTCAGATTTTAAATTCGAAAAACAAATCAGCAGCGTCTTTCAAAAAAGCTTTTATCAATTACGCCAAAAAGCCAAAGTGAAACCACTTCTATCAGGACATGATCCCGAGAAATTAATCCCCGCCTTTATCTCGAATCGTTTAGACTACTGCAATGCCCTGTATGTAGGCATTAGCCCGGCCTCCCTCGCCCGCCTGCAGCTCGTGCAGAACTCTGCTGCTCGTCTGCTAATACAGACCCGCAGACATGAGCACATCACCTCTATATTAGCGTCCCTTTACTCACCGACGAGGAGGTCGGCGCCCTTGGCGTAGCGTCCCTTCACTGGCTCCCTGTGCGTTACCGAATCAATTTTAAACTCCTTCTATTTGTTTTTAAATGTCTAAACAACCTCGCGCCAACATATCTCTCTGAACTCCTTCAGCCTTACTGCCCCACCCGATCCCTAAGATCAGCCGATCAGCAGCTACTGACGGTCCCTGACACAAGGCTGAAGCTTAGAGGTGACAGAGCTTTCGCCGCTGCTGCTCCCAAGCTCTGGAACGACCTACCTCTGAGTGTTAGACAACCCTCCTCTCTTCCTGTTTTTAAATCTCTCTTAAAAACATACTTTTATTCCTTGACTTTTAACACTGAGTGATATCCATCCTGCAATGGCGCCCCATTATACACCTGCTGTGAACCTGTTTTTATGTTTTATTTATTTATTTTTTATCATATTCTGTTTGTGTCGTGTTGTTTGCTCAGTTCTCGTATTATCTTTTAACCTGCCCATTCTACAGCACTTTGGCTTCCATCAATCCATTTTCTACCGCTTATTCCCTTTCGGGGTCGCGGGGGCGCTGGCGCCTATCCCAGCTACAATCGGGCGGAAGGCAGGGTACACCCTGGACAAGTCGCCACCTCATCGCAGGGCCAACACAGATAGACAGACAACATTCCCACTTCTTTTTTTTTTTTACAAATTTGAAAAACTGTCAAAATGAATGTGTTTACTAATGTGATTAATTACAAAAAATATTGCCTTACTCATGTACACAGATTAATCATACAATTTATTTTATTTGTGGGGAGGCGTAGCTTGGCTGTTGTGTCCTTGGGCAAGACACTTTACCCACCTTCTCCCAGTGCCACCCTCACTGTTTTAAATGCAACTTAAATAATGGGTTTCAATATGTAAGGGCAATACAATTATAATTCACTTCACTTCACCATACAAGCTATTTTACCTTAACCGCTATATGGTCAGTGATCAGATCAATGCATACATTAGTAAAAAAAAGAGTGAATACAGATGCAGGCTGTTGTGCTCACTGGCAAATTGCACTCTAAAATGCAGCCTGAAACATCCATCCATCCATCCTTTTTTCTACCGCTAGTCCTGTTCGGGGTAGCAGGGGGTGCTGGAACCTATCTCAGCTGCTTTGGGCGGAAGGTCGCTTACACCCTGGACAAGTCGCCACCTAACATTAACACTCACATTCACACACTAGGGCCAATTTAGTGTTGCCAATCAACCTATCCCCAGGTGCATGTCTTTGGAGGTGGGAGGAAGCCGGAGTACCCGGAGGGAACCCACGCAGTCACTGGGAGAACATGCAAACTCCACACAGAAGATCCCGAGCCCAGGATCGAACCCAGGACCGTGCTGCCCAGCCTGAAACCTATTTAGATAAAACTGCTAGCAAGTTTTCTGTTAATAAATGACATGTATTCAAGTAAAACTTCCAACAACATTCCTGGATGACATTCTGGCCACACAATTTCATTTGTGTAGAAATTATCTTTCGACAGCCCAACTCTAACTACACATCACCATGAATCCAACACACTGTAATTAACAAAAGATTCAGAAACAAAGTCAGTCATAGTGGAAGTGTATGTGTGTGAGATGGAGTCAGACTAATCACATACTTTTTACACTGAAAAAAAATTCAATAACGCCACTTTTTAGTTAACTTCACAACATTATTATGTCTCCCATGCAGCACTGTGACATGAAAGTGAAATTAAACATTGCAGGCTCAGAGAAGATATACGGCCACCAATGTTAGTCCCACATTTGTTCCCTATTTCTTGACCATCATGATCGTCATTAAAGATAAAGAGAATTAATGTTCATGAAAGTTAGAGTGGTTATTGATTCCGTGCTGTTACAAGATCTAGTATAAGAAGATGAGCTTATTCTTCTTGACTCGACAATACTTTAAGAAGGTAGAAGTACATATCAGGCAACAAGAAGGGTTAAAAGAAGTACAGTAAACAAGGCTAATGTGACGTGACGGAGAGACATAAAGTTGGATGTAAATATTTGTCTCAGAAAAAAAAGCTCAAATAAGGATTGTTCTCTTTTTATACTGTGGAAGACTGTTGCTTCCGGGTTCTCCGGACCAAAAGGGATAGACATGACAGGCTTCTTTCACGTTTGACAATGTTTTATTTTTCAATAAAGCAATTGTGTCCCTTTTTGCCAATGTCTTTCTGCTTTTCCGCCGCCTCCCGACTGCGGCCTTATGACAGAACGACAGGTGATTAGACGAACACTTTCAGCTGTGTCATCCACTCACCTGTCGCCAACCTCGAAGTCGGCCCTGCCACACCCCGCTTCCCCGCAGGTGCGCAGGCCACGCCCACCACAATACAGTATATTGGTTTCATTTAATTATTGTATTTAATATTTTGATTTATGCTTTGAAAATGTCCTTTATTGTGTTCTTTGTACAGCATGACTGACGTAAGAGTTAATCAATAAATGTGTTTGCAATAAAATCTGACTTTAACCATACAACTCAACTTCTAGAAACTCATTCTTATCTTGAGGATCCGTTTTCAGCTGTCACCTGCATTGCACGATAATACAGTACCTTTGGGAGCAGTTTCATTTCAAATAAAATTGTACACAAAATGTTTAATTAGGGGGTCCATCTGTCTATCAATTTGGGGTTCGTTGGCCGGGAGAACATTGAAGACCTCTTAAATAAAGTCAACAATGATCAAGACTGTACAGTCAGTGGACACACATGCACTTTTGCAGTGTATCATCATCATGGTGCTACAGAGCGCCACCTTCGCTCCCGTAATCCTCTGAGCTGATGTCTCTCTCTGTCTCTTTGTCCACTTATCTGTGCACTAATCCTTCATCTCTCTGCAGGTCACAAACAGTATCGCTGCATCTCAGCTGATATCACTGTCCTTCACAGAGGTGCATCATTCCTTCCAGAACTTTTTTTGTCCAACCAATCTATCAATAAATCATTCTTAACTAGTGAACACAATCCCCAATAACCCCCCAAACATACTTATATGAGCATTATTCATATTATCCCAATGTGCAGTGTGTCTTTCATGGCCCTCCCCCTTTTTTTCTGATGTCTTTGTCATTTCTGTTCTGATAACATCTTCTTATCTGCTCTCCAAATGAACACTATCTTTGTGTCCTTCACAAGTTAATGTGTGTACGTGTGTGTGTGTGTGTATTTATGTTTTGTATAAAGGTCACCAAGGATTTCTGGTCCACTTGACATGAAAGGACAGAAATTTGCTGAAGATCTGAAGCTCAACTTAAAAAGCTCAAATGAAAAATGAGGGGCTGTCATCTTTAACGCACTAAAGCATGTGATTAATAAAAAAATATATATGTACATCACGTTAACATATATGAAAGAATCTTAATTATATCCGTGTTAAAACTTAAAACCTAAAACACCCACGTTGTTTCACGGTCTGTGATCCCAATAAGAGACGGACAATTTCGTTTCAAAACAGAACTTTGGATAAAACTGAGGTAGCTTGTTGCTATTGCAGCGACATTTGTTCTTATCATCGGAAATTACTTAAGTAAATGTAACGGAGTAAATGTAGCGCGACACTACCCACCTCTGTTAATGAGTGCGTTTACAACATTATTGATTAGTAATGATACCTGGTTTGCATTCTCAAAATGTGCACTTAATATTTACTATACTTACTGTCATCAAGTTTTGAGAAAATCAATGACTTGCAGTTCAGTAAAACATTTAAAATTAAAGCTGCAAGCAGCGATGGACGGGACCGAGTATATATGGAAGTGGCTGAGGAGAGGGAAGTCTGGGCTTTCTAGTTATAAGTTAGAACAACACACTACTTTGTATTATATTGTAGCTTTCACCTTCCATTACGTGTCTACTGACAGATATAAGTTAGAACTATACACTTGTTTTTATTCTAAATGTTGTAGTTTTTACCTTCCATAACGTGTCTACTGACAGATATAAGTTAGAACCATACACTACTTTGTATTATAAATGTTGTAGTTTTTATCTTCCGTAACATGTCTACTGACAGATATAAGTTAGAACTATACACTACTTTGTATCATAAATGTTGTAGTTTTTACCTCCCATAACATGTCTACTGACAGATATTAGTTATAACTACACACTACTTTGTGTTATGTTGTAGTTTTTACCTTCCATAACATGTCTACTGACAGATATAAGTTAGAATTACACACTGCTTTGTATTATATTGTAGCTTTTACCTTCCATTACGTGTCTACTGACAGATATAAGTTAGAACTACACACTGCTTTGTATTATGTTGTAGTTTTTACCTTCCATAACGTGTCTACTGACAGATATAAGTTAGAACTACTTAGTATTTTAAATGTTGTAGTTATTATCTTCCATAACGTGTCGACTGACAGATATAAGTTAGAATGAAAATACATGGGTATGGCTAGTAGCTACTATTAGCATCAGATAGACTTTCCAACTCGGCGTATAAAAAGTGCGGATGGCTTTAAAACGCCACAACAATCAGGCACTATATGTAAGTACCCAAAATAAAGACTCGACATACAAAAAAATTAAATCGGGCCAGAAACATAGGAGGAAACGGGATTAAAACCCGATGCTAACCGCCCATTGAAAATACATGGGTATGGATAGTAACTACTATTAGCAAGCAGATAAACTTACCAACTTGGCGTAATATCTTAACATCGACACACTCTCTCGTCGAAACTCGGCCCTGATGGTCGGCATCTATAAGTTTACAATTAGTTGTAAAATGTTGGACGGTTGTTTTTACGATATGCAGGCAAACTACAACTTTAAAACATACAGGCTTAGCTACGGCACCTGGCAGCCATCTTGGTATAGACGATCACAGCCCCTCCCTCACGAATGTTGGTGCGTGCGCACCAGCAGCAGACGGTACGGAACACCCCCCCAAAAAACCCGTCTCCCTCACTGTGTCTGCGCACGGTGGCCATCTTTGAAATGTTTTTCAACGCAGCGGTTCTTTGAAGCCCGATAAAACCAAAACCGTAGCAGTAATTAAAACTCTTTCATTAACTTTTAATCAGAAGGGTTCAATCTCTCTCCTGTGGTAGTTTGAAGCCGACACGACAAATGCGCTCAGAGGAGATGATGTTTGAAAAAAGGTGACGGGTTTTTACAAAACTTTCGTTTTGAAGGGGAAATCGCAAACTTCCTGCTGATTTTTGTTGTCAATATATGAAATGTAGGTCTAAGTGAGACCTACATAGAGGTCTTTACAACATTCCTACTGGAAGTTACAGGTAGTTGTGTCTGTGTTTTCTTCCTAGTAGCAGTTTTGTCTGTGTTTTATTCCTACTGGGCGCTAGAGCGCACATTTGAGATTTGGGGTTAGGTTTTTTGATTAGACTGCAATTTTTGTCAGTCCTGATGTGTGTGTCCAGTTTGATGAGTTTTGAAGCATGTTAAGGGGGTCAAATTACAGCTCAAAAAGGCAAAGGTGAGTGTTTTTACAAAACTTTTGTTTTGAAGGGGGAATTGCAAACTTCCTGTTGAATTTTGCTGAAGGATGTCAGTGTATGAAATCTAGGTCTAAGTGAGACCTACATAGAGGTTGTTGTTCCATGTCTCAATGACATTCCTACTGGAAGTTACAGGCAGTTTTGTCTGTGTTTTCTTCCTAGGGGGCGCTAGAGCGCAATTTTTAGTTTTGGGGTTGGGGTTTTTCTTTAAATCGCAATGTTTGCCAGTCCTGATGTGTGTGTAAATTTGGTGAGTTTTGAAGCATGTTAAGGGGGTCAAATTACAGCTCAAAGCTGCGAAATAATAATAATAAAAAAGAAAGAATAGAACGCTAGAAATTCAATAGGGTCCTCTGTTCCAAAGGGACATTCGGTCCCTAAAAACGTTCCTGTATGACATTCTGACTACAAAATTGCATTTGTATCCAAATATTGGGGTATTTTCTTAAGCCAATGTTATTAATGCAATCAAATGTATTAATCATGATTAATCACTGTTGAAAAGTGTGATTATTCTGATTAAAACAATCACTTGACAGCCCTAGAAAAATGACAAGAAAAGTTGGAGCATAAAAACTTCTACTAATGGAATTATTTGACTTGCTTGAAAATCTAGAAAAATCACATTCAATTAACTAGAAACAACGTCCACCAAGAACTCTCTTCTAATTTTACAAAAGTTCTGAGCCCAGATAAAATGGAATCACTAGTTCCTTATCCCATTTCTGATATTACATGAAAGTTTCATCAAAATGTGCCAATAATGTGCCTTTAAGTTATCTTACCTTAACAGTGGTTCTCAAACTTTATTTTAGTGTTATTAATATTTACTTCACTGCTTCCCTGCTATTCATTTTGGTATCAAGTTTGGACATGTCATATTTGTTGATTCTGTTTTGTTGTTGTTGTTGTTGTCTCTCTGTCGTATCTCCATCTTGTCCTCACAATTTCCCCATTTGTCTTCCTTTTTTAAAACTTCTTCCTATCCGCTCCTGCTTTTTTCTAGCTGCGCCAAACAATAATATAAATCCATTGAATAAAGTCAAACACAAAAAAGTCTACAAGAGAAGTATTCCACACTTCTCTTTTGTAAAGAAAATCTGTACAGCAACTATGGGCATCTACATCAACTATATGATTTTCCCGAATGACTGGAGAGGACCAAAAAAGTACCACCAAATACCACCTCATTAAAAACTTGGCTCTCCAAGTACCACCAAAATGACCAACAATAAAACACAGTAGCGTAGTAGGCCTAAATATTAATTTAAAACAAGGCAGATGTTTTATTTAACAAGTGCGTTTAATATTTTTGGCCACTGTAACATTACACACAGTTTGAACAGTATCAAGGCAGAAGGATATTAGAAAGTACCCTTTATTTATGGAATACAAAATATTGAGATTCAACGATAGGGTAAATGTGCAAATAGCAAAAATAAGTGCACAGAGCAAACTATAACCTGCTACCAAAGAATATACAACAATTCTTCTCAACTAAAGAGGAGAAATATAACCTTAGAGGAAAAATAACTTAAAACATTTGTATGCACGTACAACACTTAAGACCTTTATTATATCAGTATGTGGAATTAAATTATGGAATGGATTAAGCAGATAAATTAAACAACGCACTAATATAATCCAGTTTAAGAGGCTGTTCAAATTAAAAGTGCTTACAAAATACAAAGAAGAAGAATTGTGAGAAATACCTTCAACCTTATTGAAAACGGGATATTCTTCATCTCAGTATGTTTATCATGACTGACTTAGTTATCTTTCACAAAAACTACTGTACTGAACATTCACTGACGTAATTGTGAAACAAAAAGAAGACAGATTAAATATGCTTTGCTTTTTCGTACTCCTTTTCGGACATCATGTAAAGAGAAATGCAATGAACTTATGTGTGATGTATTATATTGTAAGTGTGTTCATTCTCGAAATAAACTACCCTCAATCAATTAATCAGAAAAAGCAACCAGTAACAAACGTGTACGCATCATTCAACTTACTGCTTATTGAGCTTAACTTGATGAATTATTATGGCCTCTTGGTGTTACCAAAAATCAATACCACTCCACTTTAACTTAAAGCAAGCATTAGTCCATTCCACAAAGTTAATAATATATAATTTAGTGTTTTTCCAAAATTACACTCTACAAAATATTTAAAGTATGTATGATTACTGCTGATATCAATTTGGTTGATTGGTTTCGACCAATACTCAAAGCTCCAACATCGGTTTTGTATCAAAAGTGAAATGTTGTATCAGAACACTCTATATCAGTGGTTCTCAAATGGGGGTACGCGTACCCCTGGGGGTACTTGAAGGTAGGCCAAGGGGTACGTGAGATTTTTTAAAACATATTCTAAAAATATCAACAATTCACAAATCCTTTATAAATATATTTATTTAATAATACTTCAACAAAATATGAATGTAAGTTCATAAACTGTGAAAAGAAATGCAACAATGCAATATTCAGTGTTGACAGCTAGATTTTTTGTGGACATGTTCCGTAAATATTGATGTTTATGATTTCTTTTTTTGTAAAGAAATGTTTAGAATTAGGTTTATGAATCCAGATGAATCTCTATTACAAACCCCAAAGAGCGAACTTTAAGTTGATGATTACTTGTATGTGTAGAAATCTTTATTTATAATTGAATCACTTGTTTATTTTTCAACAAGTTTTTAGTTATTTTCACATCTTTTTTTCCAAATAATTCAAGAAAGACTACTACAAATGAGCAATATTTTGCACTGTTATACAATTTAATAAATCAGAAACTGGTGACATAGTGCTGTAATTTACTTCTTTATCTCTTTTTATTCAACCAAAAATGCTTTGCTCTGATTAGGGGGTACTTGAATTAAAAATATGTTCACAGGCGGTACATCACTGAAAAAAGGTTGAGAACCACTGCTCTATATGTATGTCACAATTAATGCTTACATTACCATATGTTTTTTAGCTATTTTTTGTCCAAAGCTTCTGAGGTACCAACATCAACGAAGACCTGACTTAAAGCAGAATTTTGCGAAATATACAACATATTCATTTTGATTGTGATATTGTCATGGAAAACAATTTGATGTTGATATGTCCTGGATTACTTCAATATTTTCATGGCAAAAAAAAAAAGGTTCTGAAATTGTTTTGACATTGTCAACGCATTCATGAACGAATGACTCAGCATCAGCAGCGTCCCAGGGTTCAGTGTCTTGCTCAAGGGTACTTTGACATTGTCCTCCAAACTTATTTCAATACAAGATATGACTTGGGGGAAATCCAAGAGCCAACAAATGACATCCTGACGAGCGGTGAGTGCTGAGCTCAGCATATTTGGCACACAAAAGGCAGAATGGTGATTGAACCACAACTTATTAGCCTTGATCAAATGTAAAGTACACCGATCAATCAAGAGAACATTCAATAGGTTTCATACAAGCACACTAGCTGCTCAACGTGAATTTTATGGGAGATTTCTTTATTGATCGGAGATGATTTGTGAAATACAAAATCAATAAGCGATCCTGCTGGTCGTTGTGAGGAATAAATAGAGAATGGCAGCATGAAGGCCACAGTTCAGTTTGAAAAGGTTTCATAACGACGACCTGCTCTAATCACAGTACAGCAAAAAAAACAAAAAACAAACAACTAATTACTAATTTACTCTCTATGCAACACATACGCGGTCAGGGTAAGCAGGTGAGTCAGAGCCTTATTTGATTTGATGACAAATAAAACAAATTGGAAATGGGAGATCCAAATGTAGTTCTTCACTGTGCCATTTTACAGTTTGAAGCAGGGGTGTCAAACTCAAATACAGAGTGGGCCAAAATTTAAAACCGAACAAAGCCGTGGGCCGAGGTTGAACAAATTAACCTTTTAATAGGGACCCAAACAACTTTTGCATTGAATATTGAACAAGCAAGGCTTATATAACTTTATGGTGACATGCAAAATCGAGTTTCAAATAATAATAATAATTAAAAAATATCAATGGCATATCAAATAAGATTTAAATAAAAATTGAATGCCTCTTTTCGGCGGTGGGGTTGAGGTGTACGGGGTTGGGTGATAGCGGGGGGTGTATATTGTAGCGTCCCGGAAGAGTTAGTGCTGCAAGGCGTTCTGGGTATATGTTCTGTTGTGTTTATGTTGTGTTACGGTGCGGATGTTCTCCCGAAATGTGTCATTCTTGTTTTGTGTGGGTTCACTGTGTGGCGCATATTTGTAACAGTGTTAAAGTTATTTATATGGCCACCCTCAGTGTGACCTGTATGGCTGTTGACCAAGTATGCATTGCATTCACTTGTGTGTGTGTATAAGCCGCATACATTATGTGACTGGCCCGGCAGGCTGTTTGTATGGAGGAAAAGCGGACGTGGAGACAGGTTGTAGAGAATGCTAAAGGCAGTGCCTTTAAAGCCCACCCCAAATATTGTTGTCCGGGATGAAATTCGGGAGGTGCACTGAACTTCGGGAGTCTCCCGGGAAAATCGAGAGGGTTGGCAAGTAAGAGTGTTAACGGTGAATGCGGTGTTACAGCGGCGGGCCAGCTCTAATGTTAATTTGATATTGCCTCAAGGGCCAAGTGAAATTACATGGCGGGCCAATTTGGCCCGCGGGCCAGAGTTTGACACCCATGGTTTGAAGCATCATGCTCTCAGTTACCCCATAACTGTTATGTCTTTTAATTCAATCTTCAAGAAACAGAAATAAAGACAACTACATTTTTTGACAGTGATGCCAGCGGATGGGCTTTTTATGTAATACTTTCAGGGCCTGCTTGTAAAAGGATGCTATGATCTGATTGGATAAGGTGATGGCTGTGCCTAGGTTGTTACAAAATAGAAAAGATGTAAAAAAAATATCATGTCAGCTGCCTGTAAGGGTATTACATTTCATTACTTTTGAGACTCTCTTTATGTGTTTTTCAAATTTAAGTTGTGGGTCTAAGATTATTTCTCGATATTTAAATTCAGTAAACTCCTGTATTTTGTTATGCTGTAAATAAACTTAAAGTGGAAGACAAATAGATAACATTTAACATATTAATTAATCATATGTGAGGCGACAGGTCATTATAGATATAAATAAATAAATGATAAATGGGTTGTACTTGTATCGCACTTTTCTACCTTCAAGGTACTCAAAGCGCTTTGACACTACTTCCACATTTACCCATTCACACACACATTCACACACTGATGGAGGGAGCTGCCATGCAAGGCGCCAACCAGGACCCATCAGGAGCAAGGGTGAAGTGTCTTGCTCAGGACACAACGGACGTGATGAGGTTGGTTCTAGGTGGGATTTGAACCAGTGACCCTCGGGTTGCGCACGGTCACTCTCCCACTGCGCCACGCCGTCCCATATAGTAGAACATTATATATTTATATGTTACAGTTTTATTACAAAAGCTATTATTTAGAATATTCAAAATGTATAACACTCCACCACATCCAAATTGTTACTACAAACCTAACCTAACATGTAAAGCCCAAACAGTTGTTATCTATATATTTTATGTTGAGCTGTCAAAAGACAACCGAGAACAAAACTTACCTTTATCATAAAGACTCCTTAAAAACCAAATATTGATTCTGAATGAGGCACATTAGGACATAACCGTTTGAAGCTTCACTTCTCTGTTAGCAAAGGGAATCATGATTTAGGATCAAATCTGACATCAAATAACTAATATAAAACTGTCGCTGACCATTTAATAATACCCATAACACAAGTTAATGCTAAAGTTATGGGTAATAAATAAGTCTGCAGAAAGCCTGACATTGGATGGCAGAGAAATAATAACATCACAAACAAATACTTCACTTGGTGCTTCATGACTGCCAGAAAGGGACATTGATCACAATAACTTACTTACACTTAATTTTTCAACTTTATTTTTCATTCATTCATTTAATTTTGTATTTATCTCCTTCATTGATGTGCATTTTTGATCAATACACAATTAAACTTTCGCAACTAAACACATATTTACACACCAATGCTTGAGAAGGAACACGATGAAGAAAATCTTACGTTTGTATATTTCCTGCTCCCTTCAACATAATAAGTAGTCTTATTTAATGGATAGCCCAGATTCACAAGCATACAAACCAAACAAATACATCCAAATATAATGAAAACAAACAAAAAACACACACACAAAAAAACAAGCGCCAAACTTAATGAAGTACAAACCGAACAAAGTAAAATAATAATTAATAAAACGTTTTTATCTTTCCGCATCAGTCACTTGATTCGTTGAAAAACCTGTTTAAGCTGACGACTCACAAAAAAACAACATACCGTATTTCCTTGAATTGCCGCCGGGGTGCTGATTAATTTAAAACCTCTTCTCACTCCTGCGCTTACCAAAGGCATGCGGTAAAACTAAGCATGGGCTAATTATTTTAAAACCTCTTCCCACTCCGGCACTTACCAAAGCTATGCAGCAAAAAATTGAGTGTGATGTAAGCTTGGACCTTAAATCCTACAGAATAGCTCTTAATCTTCTTCCCTTTATGCGGTTTCAAATTACCGGTATTGAAATCAGCCTCCTACATTTTGAAAATGATGACAGGGGAAGTGTCACTCGTGACGTCAAGAGTTTGACCAGGCGGTAATACTAATCATGCGCTATTTATTTTGGGAAGCGAGTTTGACCCGGCAGTAATTCAAGGCAGGCGCATACTATATGCCATGCGGCAATTCAAAGAAATGTAATGAAAATGACATCCAGGAAACCCACAATAATACGTGTCCTTAGCCATATTTAGAAAAATATATGCATTTAAAGAAAACAAAGACCAAATCCTTAGTTTTTAGTTGTTTACTCTGTAAACTAAAATCTTAACTGCACTCTTCATCCCAGACGTCCAAAACAAATGTAGGAACACACATTAAGGTGAGTTGAGTTCATGGAAACTTTTACACATAACTATTACCAACTGTTCCCAAACAACACAAAAATCATTCTTTTTTTTGGTCAACATATAGATAGATTATGTTTTTACACTGTAGCTAGGGAAAACAAATAACATTATAGGGGTGGGCCAAATACAACGCTAACTAAATACATACATACAGTGGGGTGTAAGGATCCCAAGAGGTAGTTGTAGGGTATCACCAGCTAAATGACAGATAGTTAATCGTAATGGACCCTTATTTGTCCATGCTCAGTTACATTAACATTGATATTATACATATGGAGCCATAGATAGAAATGACTTTAAATATAGCTTTGCTGTATCAAGCTACTTTTGCCGTGCAGCTTGTAGTGTAGCTTGCTACAATTCTCCGGGGACAGCTTTCCCTTTAGCTTGGTTATATTCAATCAAGAGTAACTTGTAGCTTAGCTTACTACAATTGCCAAGCAGCTTGCTCATCACTGCACAGGGCATATCTTTGAAAAGGACATATTTAAAAACAGATGCAATGGCTGCCAAGCAGTCATGTAAAACTGGTGGGTGAGATCATATCGTTCTTCAAACAGCATTACAAGATTTTTGGTCATTTTTCTAAAATCATTAATGTAGTGTCATATCTTTCACTGTTATACCAGGAAAAGGGTGGGTCATAATTATTGCAGCTCATTCGGGTACAAGCGCCCTCAAAGCAATTATTTAACCTTGCAAATTTCACCTATAAGTACAATATAAGTATATATTTTGTTTGATTTATTTAGACTTTATTTAGACAATCTGCAAAGCTATTGACAAATTGTTTTCCAGCAGGCGTGTGGGTCCGGGTGAGCCGACGTGTCTTGATGGGACCTTTCTGGCCGGCTTCACGATGGACGGCTGGAACAAATGGTGCGTCCTTTGTCTCTGGGTTTTGGACGTGTAAGTGAAGTGAAGGGAAGTGAATTATATTTATATAGCGCTTTTTCTCTGGTGACTCAAAGCGCTTTACATAGTGAAACCCAATATAACATTTTTACATCTAAACCAGTGTGGGTGGCACTGGGAGCAGGTGGGTAAAGTGTCTTTCCCAAGGACACAAGGGTAGTGACTAGGATGGCTGAAGCAGGGATCGAACCTGCAACCCTCAAGTTGCTGGCACGGCCGCTCTACCAACCGAGCTATACCGCCCCGTAAGACGTGGAAGATGTGATTATTTTCGCATCTACGGTGGTGGGCATGATTTGCCTGGGCGGTGGTCTTTTCCTGGTGTACCGCAGGCTGAGAAAGATGGGGTCGGACTTCGCTTGGAACAGGGAAGTCCTGAGCACAATCAGAAAAATTAGGTCTGATATCGCGGGGACCAAGGATAAAATGGCCTTACGGCATGCAGAATTCAAAAAGTCAGCTGAAGCAACAGCTATGGAGATTGAAGAGGAAAACGAGGAATAATGAATGTCCTTTCTTATTGTTCCGCAGAAGATTCACTTCCTCTCATGGAAATTTACAGTGCATTCCTCAGGGGCCACTTTCGGTCTGTGCGGGATTATCTGGACACTTCAACCTCAAAACTCCAAATGGATTATAATCAGATTTAAACTGGGCCATCATGTGGACATGAATGACGACATGGAAAAATTGGTTCATGAATCTGCACAAAATAACACAAGAAGAAACATGAATTGGACATCAGGTGGACTAAGAAAAAAAAAACAATAAAAAGGTATCAATGAATCAAACAAAATATCTCCATATTGCTGTATGTATACCGACTTGTCATTATCATCCGTTATCACATGTTATACTTGTTCTAAAATTGTCATGTACCCATCAAATCTGCTGTTGAAACCTGGACTATATAACCAACATATACAGTAAATTAATTGCAAATTAGGGGTCAATCAATCAATCAATGTTTATTTATATAGCCCTAAATCACAAGTGTCTCGAAGGGCGCAACAAATCAAAACAAACTCCTCGGAAGAGCCCACAAGGAAAAACTCACCCCAGTGGGACGTCGACAATGATGACTATGAGAAACCTTGGAGAGGACCGCATAAGTGGCCAACCCCCCACTCCCCTAGAGCAGTGGTTCTCAAATGGGGGTACGCGTACCCCTGGGGGTACTTGAATGTATGGCAAGGGGTATGTGAATTTTTTTTTTTAAATATTCTAAAAATAGCAACAATAAAAAATCCTTTGTAAATATATTTATTGAATAATACTTCAACAATATATGAATGTTAGTTTATAAACTGAAAATAAATGCAACAAAGCAATATTCAGTGTTGACAGCTCGATTTTTTGTGGACATGTTCCATAAATATTGATGTTAAATATTTAATTTTTTTGTGAAGAAATGTCTAGAATTAAGTTCATGAATCGAGATGGATCGCTATTACAAACCCCAAAGAGGGCACTTTAACTATGTGTAGAAATCTTTATTTATGATTGAATCACTTGTTTTTTTTCAACAAGTTTTTAGCTATTTTTATATCTTTTTTTCCAAATAGTTCAAGTAAGACCACGACAAATGAGCAATATTTTGTACTGTTATACAATTTAATAAATCAGAAAATGATGACATAATGCTGTATTTTACTTCTTTATCTCTTTTTTTCAACCAAAAATGCTTTGCTCTGATTAGGGGGTACTTGAATTAAAAAAATGTTCACAGGGGGTACATCACTGAAGAAAGGTTGAGAACCACTGGTCTAGGGGACCGAAAGCAATGGATGTCGAGCGGATCTAACATGATATAGTGAAAGTCCAATCCATAGTGGATCTAACACAGCCGTGAGAATCCAGACCAATGTAGATCCAATAAAGTAGCGAGAGTCCCGTCCAAAGTGAAGCCAGCAGGAAACCATCCCAAGCGGAGGCGGCTCAGCAGCGCAGAGATGTCCCCAACCGATACACAGGCGGGCGGTCCATCCTGGGTCCCGACTCTGGACAGCCAGTACTTCATCCATGGCTACCGGACCGGACCCCCTCCACAAGGGAGGGGGAGACATAGGAGGAAAAGAAAAGAAACGGCAGATCAACTGGTCTAAAAAGGGAGTCTATTTAAAGGCTAGAGTATACTAATGAGTTTTAAGATGAGACTTAAATGCTTCTACTGAGGTAGCATCTCAAACTGTTACCGGGAGGATATTCCAGAGTACTGAAGCCCGAACGGAAAACGCTCTATAGCCCGCAGACTTTTTTTGGGGCATTAGGAATCACTTATAAGCCGGAGTCCTTTGAACGCAGATTTCTTGTCGGGACATATGGTACAATACAATCGGCAAGATTGGATGGAGCTAGACCGTGTAGTATTTTATACGTAAGTAGTAAAACCTTAGAGTCACATCTTAAGTGCACAGGAAGCCCGTGCAGGTGAGCCAGTACAGGCGCAATATGATCAAACTTTCTTGTTCCTGTCAAAAGTCTAGCAGCCGCATTTTGTACCAACTGTAATCGTTTAATGCTAGACATGGGGAGACCCGAAAATAATACATTACAGTAATCTAGACGAGACGTAAAAAACGCATGGATAATGATCTCAGCGTCATTAGTGGACAAATTGGAGCAAATTTTAGCGATATTCCGGAGATGAAAGAAGGCCGTTTTAGTAAAGCTTTTTATGTGTGACTTAAACGAGAGAGTAGGGTCGAAGATAATACCCAGATTCTTTACCGAGTCGCCTTGTTTAATTGTTTGGTTGTCAAATGTTAAAGTTGTATTATTAAATAGAGGTCGGTGTCTAGCAGGACCGATAATCAGTATTTACATTTTTTTGGCGTTGAGTTGCAAAAAGTTGGCGGAAATTAGGGGTGGGACATGGATAAACATTCTTGCTTTGTTGCCGTATTCCTTTTCGGTAGGTGCCGTTGCCATCCATCCATCCATTTTTCTACCGCTTGTCCCTTTTTGGGGTCTCGGGAGCCTATCTCAGCTGTATTCGGGCGGAAGGCGGGGTACAGGGACGGCGTGGCGCAGTGGAAGAGTGGCCGTGCGCAACCCGAGGGTCCCTGGTTCAATCCCCACCTAGTACCAACCTCGTCACGTCCGTTGTGTCCTGAGCAAGACACTTCATCCTTGCTCCTGATGGGTGCTGGTTAGCGCCTTGCATGGCAGCTCCCTCCATCAGTGTGTTAATGTGTGTGTGAATGGGTAAATGTGGAAATAGTGTCGAAGCGCTTTGAGTAACTTGAAGGTAGAAAAGCGCTATACAAGTACAACCCCATTTATCATTTACACCCTGGACAAGTCGCCACCTCATCCCAGGACCAACACAGATAGACAGACAAACAACATTCACACTCACATTCACACACTAAGGCCAATTTAGTGTTGCCAATCAACCTATCCCCAGGTGCATGTCTTTGGAGGTGGGAGGAAGCCAGAATACCACGAGGGAACCCATGCAGTCACAGGGAGAACATGCAAACTCCACAGAGAAAGATCCCCAGCCTGGGACTGAACTCAGGACTACTCAGGACCTTCGTATTGTGAGGTACATGCACTAACCCCTGTTCCACCGTGCTGTCCTGGGTGCTGTTGCATGACTGTCAAATTACAAAGAGTGATGAAGTGTTGCTATATATGTCTGTCTGCCGGAATGAATTAATTCATTCATTCATTCATGACAAGCAGTTACAGTAACATTCACTTCCAAGTTTCGTTGCCGGTTACAATTCATTTTTTTGCCTGTTATATTGCATGTTATATTGCACGCAGTACAGTACATTGTATGTTAAGTAGCATGATACATTGCATGTTTTGTGTCTGTTATATTGCATGTTACCTCAAGTAGCAGCAACGTGGATGACGCATCAGCATCCATACTTAGCTTATAGATCATTAGTCATCCGTAGAGTGATTTGCCCTGAAACCGGACTGAAAGAGTTCACAGAGATTGTTAGATGCTAGTTGTTCATTTAGCTGCTGTGCAACACTTTTTTGGAGGATTTTCGAGATAAAGGGTAGTTTACCATGAGGTCAGGAGTGAGGTTAGGTCTTTTGAGCAGAGGATGAATAACAGTTTTTTTTTTTTTAATGCAAGGGGAACAGTAGCAGAAGAAAGTGGTAAGTTAATACAATTTACAATTGATGGTTGTAATATTACAAACAGCTCCTTGATAAGTTTCCCAGGAAGTGGGTCAAGTAAAACATGTTTTTGGTCCCATTTACAAGTTTTAGGAGTTCCTGTAATGTTATGTTTTCAAAAAGAGGGAGATTATTTTGGAGGGCAATATCCGTTGTACATACATTCGCATCTGCGTTATTAGAAGCCAGTTGGAGCTGGGATGCGTTATCTTTAATCTCCTTTCTAATAAATTACATTTTCTAAGTAAATAATTTTATAAAGTCGTCAGCCGAGTGGGTGGAACTACTGGGGTGGAGTCCCTTGTTGGGTTTGCGAAGCTACTGTACTGAACAAACATTTAGTATAATTTTTATTGAGGCGGATGTGATTGGAGTATTAATTAGTTTTAGCTAAGGTAAGCACATGTTTATAAGTTATTTAACTATCACTCCATGCTTGAGGGAAAACCTCAAGTTTAGTCGCACGCCATTTGCCTTTCAGCTTTCTACATGGCATGGCGAAGTTGTGAGAGTGGCCGGGCCAGCAATCTGAGGGTTCCTGGTTTAATCCCCATGTTCTACCATCCTAGTCACGTCCGTTGTGTCCTTGAGCAAGACACTTCACCCTTGCTCCTAATGGGTGCTGGTTAGTGCCTTCCATGGCAGCTCCCGCCATCAGTGTGTGAATGTGTGTGTCAATCAATCAATCAATGTTTATTTTTATAGCCCTAAATCACAAGTGTCTCAAAGGGCTGCACAAGCCACAATGACATCTGCGGTACAGAGTCCACATATGGGCAAGGACAAACTCACCCCAGTGTGTGAATGGGTGAATGTGGAAAAAGTGTCAAAGCGCTTTGAGTTCCTTAAAAAAAGGTAGAAAAGCGCTATAGAAGTAACCCCCATTTACCATTTACCATGCATGTTCCTTCGCATGCTATATTGAGTGTTACATTGCATAGATAGATAGATAGCTGGATAACACTAGCCCCGTTTCCATATGAGTTGGGAAATTGTGTTAGATGTAAATATAAACGGAATACAATGATTTGCAAATAATTTTCAACCCATATTCAGTTGAATATGCTACAAAGACAACATATTTGATATTCAAACTGATAAACATTTTTTTGGGTGCAAATAATCATTAACTTTAGAATTTGATGCCAGTAACACCTGACAAAGAAATTGGGAACGGTGGCAATAAATACTGATGAAGTTGAGGAATGCTCGTCAAACACTTATTCGGAACATCCCACAGGTGTGCAGGCTAATTGGGAAATGGTGGGTGCTCCTCAAAAAATGCTCAGTCTTTCACAAGAAAGGATGGGGAGATGTACACCCCTTTGTCCACAACTGCGTGAGCAAATAGTCAAACAGTTTGGTGGCGACTTGTCCAGGGTGTACGCTGCCTTCTGCCCGATTGTAGCTGAGATAGGCGCCAGCGCCCCCCGTGACCCCAAAGGGAATAAGCGGTAGAAAATGGATGGATAAAGTTTAAGAACAACGTTTCTCAAAGTGCAATTGCAAGAGATTTAGGGATTTCAACATCTTCGGTCCATAATATCATCAAAAGGTTCAGAGAATCTGGAGAAATCACTCCACGTAAGCGGCATGGCCGGAAACCAACATTGAATGACCGTGACGTTCGATCCCTCAGACGCCACTGTATCAAAAACCGACATCAATCTCTAAAGGATATCACCACCTGGGCTCAGGAACACTTCAGAAAACCACTGTCACTAAATACAGTTTGTCGCTACATCTGTAAGTGCAAGTTAAAGCTCTACTATGCAGAGCGAAAGCCATTTATCAACAACATCCAGAAACACCGGCTTCTCTGGGCCCGTGATCCTTTAAGATGGACTGATGCAAAGTGGAAAGGTGTTCTGTGGTCTGACGAGTCCACATTTCTAAATGTGTTTGGAAATATTCGACATCTTGTCATGCGGACCAAAGGGGAAGCGAACCATCCAGACTGTTATCGACGCAAAGTTCAAAAGCCAGCATCTGTGATGGTATGGGGGTGCATTAGTGCCCAAGGCATGGGTAACTTACACATCTGTGAAGGCACCATTAATGCTGAAAGGTACATACAGGTTTTGGAACAAAATATGCTGCCATCTAAGCGCCGTCTTTTTCATGGACGCCCCTGCTTATTTCAGCAAGACAATGCCAAGCCACATTCAGCACGTGTTACAACAGCGTGGCTTCGTAAAAAATGAGTGGGGGTACTTTCCTGGCCTGCCTGCAGTCCAGACCTGTCTCCCATCAAAAATGTGTGGCGCATTATGAAGCGTAAAATACGACAGCGGAGACCCCGTACTGTTGAACGACTGAAGCTCTACATAAAACAAAAATGGGAAAGAATTCCACTTTCAAAGCTTCAACAATTAGTTTCCTCAGTTCCCAAATGTTTATTGAGTGTTGTTCAAAGAAAAAAGGATGTAATACAGTGGTGAACATGCCCTTTTCCAACTACTTTGGCACGTGTTGCAGCCATGAAATTCTAAGTTAGTAATTATTTGCAAAAAAAAAATAAAGTTTATGAGTTTGATCATCAAATATCTTGTCTTTGTAGTGCATTCAACTGAATATGGGTTGAAAAGGATTTGCAAATCATTGTTTTCTGTTTTTATTTACATCTAACACTATCTCCCAACTCATATGGAAACGGGATTTGTACTTTATTGATTCTTTCAGGGGAAATTAAAATTAAAATTAAAACCTCAGGAAAATGTAAATATGCATGTTACATTGCATGTTATAATGTGTGTTACATTACTTTTTATTTAAAATTTTACATTTCATTTAATATTGCATGTTGCATTGCATGCTATATTGCGTGTTGCACTGTGTTATATTGCATGTTACATTGTATGTTACATTGTGTGTTATATAGCATGTTTCATTGTATGTTACATCATGTTTTATATTGCATGTTCCATTGCATGTCACATTGTAAGTTAAATTGCATGTTGCATTGTATTTCATATTGCATGTTATAGTTCATGTGGCATTGCATGTTATATTACATGTTATATTTCATGTTGCATTGCATGTTATATTGCGTTTTACACTGTTACATTGTGTGTTATACTGCATGTTACATTGCAGATTACATTGCAGATTAGACTGTCCGGGGACCAAACAGGCAGAGCAAGCAAGATTTGCTCTGTTTGTTTTAAAATTGACCTGTGCAATACACATTTCTAGTGAATAACCTCTCACCTGTACACTTCATTTGCCATGTCCGTCCTATTTCTCTTTTTTGTTATCACACACATGCACACACACACATACACACCTTGTCTGTGTTCTGCGAGAAAGAAAAATGGAGACCAGCAGGGCGTATTGGCTGACCAGACTTGATTAAATCAGGGTGGCCAAACGGAGCAGTCACATGAATCACAATGGTCTCACTGCGCTGTCACTGGATAAACTGTTTCACCCACGGGCCATACTTGATTTCTGCTCTAAAGCAGTTGACCAACAAATAATCGTTTCAAACAATGCTTTGGGGATGCATTGTTTTAGTGATTCATGACACGGGCCAACTAACACTGGGTTGTGTGACGGCCCAGCTCGGTTTGGGACACAATGAAATGTTGCACAACAGTCTATTTAAAACTGGGGGTTCGAACTCATTTTCATTGAGGGGCACATTGCAGTTATGGCTGCCTTCAGAGGGCTGTTTGTAACAGTGAATAATATACAATTATAAACGTAGGAATTAGCTTCATGATATTATCCCACCATTGCCCATGCATTTGATTAAAGTAATAAATATATATTTTTATGTACACTGTAAAAATAAATCTGGGGACTTTGCTGGCAGGTCAGTTGCCTGAATTTAATCGTAAAATATACAGTGTTTTTTTTTACAGCATTTACTGTACTTGGAACAAAGTACCACAGTTGTTTAATGTAAGAGTTTGGCGATTGAGCTGTCACGTTTTTTTACTGTAAAATGTATTGTAATTTTTACATTGCACAATTTGATGGATAACTAGCTTTAAAGTCACAATGCATGAAAAAATTGAGTACCTATTTGTTTTTATTTTTACAAAAATGGTTGAATGGTATTGTAATATAATATTTACATTAGTAGCTAGTATTAACGTTTAAAATATATGGAATTGTATGCAGCCATGTCTCGTTACTTTTTACCCTTTTTTTCTCTGACACCTTTTGGACTGCCTCGATGCTCTGTTCCATGTACAGGTAGGTGTTGTTTCTATGGCCCAGCAATGTAATATTTGCTTTTATTTACACAGTCAGTTTATTTGTGTTTTTATTTATTTCTTTTCTACATTTTCTCCTCAGCTCTCCCTCTTCCGTTTTTGATTGTTCAGCATTTCATGTATTGCCATTGAAAATCACATCATATAATGTGGCCTGCCAAATCATATTATGTGGCCATGTACATCTGCAAATAATATGCATCAATAAAGTCTTTGACAAAAAAAAAAACGCATGCACTGCATACAAATGCATATCTCTTAAACTTTAATACTATCTAATAATGTAAATATTTTATTACAATACATTCCAACCATTTTTGTGAAAAAAAACCCCCCCTAACAAATAGGTACTCAAAATCTTCTTGCATTCTGACTTTAAAGCAAGTTATCCATCAAATTAAATACATACATGAGTAATTAAATTGGACATGTGTCACGTTAATTAATGTATAATTCATCATCAAATACAAATATGATTAAATTAAGAAACAATGAATTATTTCGAATGTAGCTGGGATAGGCTCCATTTAATGTCACATTAAATTAATGACTTAAATACGTATTTATTTATAAAATTGTTTTTAGTTTGTTGACTTAAAATTTAAATTTTTTTTTCTGCATTGTTAAATTTTAAAGTATCACATTTTATCAAAAGATTGGAAGGTTGTGCTGCGATGAGGGCGACTTGTCCAGGGTGTACCCTGCCTTCCTCCTGATTGTAGCTGAGATAGTCACCAGCGCCCCCAAAGGGAATAAGCGGTAGAAAATGGATGGATGGATGGATGGATGGAAGGTTGTGACTTTTACAAACAACCCTAATCTGTTGACTGGTTCATTAACACGAACAATGTGATTTTTTATGGGAGGGGTTTTCACACAAATGGGAATACAGGCTCCTCCTTTGTGCCAGTGAGGCAGAGTACACATGCACCTCGTTATTTGATATACAAATATCACATTTCGTTTTTATTGTGTATGTGTATGTTTTGTAAGTCTTCCAGGAATAACACAAGTCAAGGGAACTTTATTTACATGTCCATCCATCCATCCATCCATCATCTTCCGCTTATCCGAGGTCGGGTCGCGGGGGCAGCAGCCTAAGCAGGGAAGCCCAGACTTCCCTATCTCCAGCCACTTCGTCTAGCTCTTCCCGGGGGATCCCGAGGCGTTCCCAGGCCAGCCGGGAGACATAGTCTTTCCAACGTGTCCTGGGTCTTCCCCGTGGCCTCCTACCAGCTGGACGTGCCCTAAACACATCCCTAGGGAGGCGTTCGGGTGGCATCCTGACCAGATGCCCGAACCACTTCATCTGGCTCCTCTCGATGTGGAGGAGCAGCGGCTTTACGTTGAGCTCCTCCCGGATGGCAGAGCTTCTCACCCTATCTCTAAGGGAGAGCCCCGCCACCCGGCGGAGGAAACTCATTTCGGCCGCTTGTACCCGTGATCTTATCCTTTCGGTCATGACCCAAAGCTCATGACCATAGGTGAGGATGGGAACGTAGATCGACCGGTAAATTGAGAGCTTTGCCTTCCGGCTCAGCTCCTTCTTCACCACAACGGATCGATACAACGTCCGCATTACTGAAGACGCCGCACCGATCCGCCTGTCGATCTCACGATCCACTCTTCCCCCACTCGTGAACAAGACTCCTAGGTACTTGAACTCCTCCACTTGGGGCAGGGTCTCCTCCCCAACCCGGAGATGGCACTCCACCCTTTTCCGGGCGAGAACCATGGACTCGGACTTGGAGGTGCTGATTCTCATTCCGGTCGCTTCACACTCGGCTGCGAACCGATCCAGTGAGAGCTGAAGATCCCGGCCAGATGAAGCCATCAGGACTACATCATCTGCAAAAAGCAGAGACCTAATCCCGTGGCCACCAAACCGGAACCCCTCAACGCCTTGACTGCGCCTAGAAATTCTGTCCATAAAAGTTATGAACAGAATCGGTGACAAAGGACAGCCTTGGCGGAGTCCAACCTTCACTGGAAACGTGTCCGACTTACTGCCAGCAATGCGGACCAAGCTCTGACACTGATCATACAGGGAGCGGACTGCCACAATAAGACATTCCGATACCCCATACTCTCTGAGCACTCCCCACAGGACTTCCCGAGGGACCCAGTCGAATGCCTTCTCCAAGTCCACAAAGCACATGTAGACTGGTTGGGCAAACTCCCATGCACCCTCAAGAACCCTGCCGAGAGTATAGAGCTGGTCCACAGTTCCACGACCAGGACGAAAACCACACTGTTCCTCCTGAATCCGAGGTTCGACTATCCGGCGAAGCCTCCTCTCCAGTACACCTGAATAAACCTTACCGGGAAGGCTGAGGAGTGTGATCCCATGATAGTTGGAACACACCCTCCGGTCCCCCTTCTTAAAGAGAGGGACCACCACCCCGGTCTGCCAATCCAGAGGTACTGCCCCCGATGTCCACGCGATGCTGCAGAGTCTTGTCAACCAAGACAGCCCCACAGCATCCAGAGCCTTAAGGAACTCTGGGCGGATCTCATCCACCCCCGGGGCCTTGCCGCCGAGGAGCTTTTTAACTACCTCAGCGACCTCAGCCCCAGAAATAGGAGAGTCCACTACAGATTCCCCAGGCATTGCTTCCTCAAAGAAAGACGTGTTGGTGGGATTGAGGAGGTCTTCGAAGTATTCCCTCCACCGATCCACAACATCCGCAGTCGAAGTCAGCAGAACACCATCCGCACCATACACGGTGTTGATAGTGCACTGCTTCCCCTTCCTGAGGCGCCGTATGGTGGTCCAGAATCGCTTCGAAGCCGTCCGGAAGTCGTTTTCCATGGCTTCCCCGAACTCTTCCCATGTCCGAGTTTTTGCCTCCGCGACCGCTAAAGCTGCACACCGCTTGGCCCGTCTGTACCCGTCCACTGCCTCCGGAGTCCTATGAGCCAAAAGAACCCGATAGGACTCCTTCTTCAGTTTGACGGCATCCCTCACTGCTGGTGTCCACCAACGGGTTCTGGGATTACCGCCACGACAGGCACCAACAACCTTGCGGCCACAGCTCCAATCAGCCGCCTCGACAATAGAGGTTCGGAACATGGTCCACTCGGACTCAATGTCCCGCACCTCCCTCGTGACATGTTCAAAGTTCTCCCGGAGGTGTGAATTGAAACTCTCTCTGACAGGAGACTCTACCAGACGTTCCCAGCAGACCCTCACAATGCGCTTGGGCCTGCCAGGTCTGTCCGGCATCCTCCCCCACCATCGCAGCCAACTCACTACCAGGTGGTGATCGGTAGAAAGCTCCGCCCCTCTCTTCACCCGAGTGTCCAAAACATAAGGCCGCAAATCCGATGACACAACTACAAAGTCGATCATGGAACTGCGGCCTAGGGTGTCCTGGTGCCAAGTGCACATATGGACACCCTTATGTTTGAACATGGTGTTTGTTATCGACAAACTGTGACGAGCACAAAAGTCCAATAACAAAACATCACTCGGGTTTAGATCCGGGCGACCATTCTTCCCAATCACGCCTCTCCAGGTTTCACTGTCGTTGCCAACATGAGCGTTGAAGTCCCCCAGTAGGACAAGGGAATCACCCGGAGGAGCACTTTCCAGTACTCCCTCGAGTGTACCCAAAAAGGGTGGGTATTCTGAACTGCTGTTTGGTGCGTAAGCACAAACAACAGTCAGGACCCGTCCCCCCACCCGAAGGCGAAGGGAAGCTACCCTCTCGTCCACTGGGTTGAACTCAAACGTACAGGCTTTGAGCCGGGGGGCAACCAGAATTGCCACCCCAGCCCGTCGCCTCTCACTGCCGGAAACGCCAGAGTGGAAGAGGGTCCAGTCCCTCTCGAGAGAACTGGTTCCAGAGCCCTTGCTGTGCGTCGAGGTGAGTCTCTACCTCGCGCACTAGCTCAGGCTCCTTCCCCCCCAGTGAGGTGACGCTCCACGTCCCAAGAGCTAGCTTCTGTAGCCGAGGATCGGACCGCCAAGTGACCTGCCTTCGGCTGCCGCCCAGCTCACAATGCACCCGACCTCTATGGCCCCTCCTATGAGTGGTGAGCCCATTGGAGGGATGACCCACGTTGCCTCTTCGGGCTGTGCCCGGCCGGGCCCCATGGGAACAGGCCCGACCACCAGGCGCTCGCCATCGTGCCCCAACTCCGGGCCTGGCTCCAGAGCGGGGCCCCGGTGACCCACGTCCGGGCGAGGGAAATCTGGGTTCATTTCGTTGTAATTCCATAGAAGTCTTTGAGCTGCTCTTTGTCTGATCACTCACCTAGGACCTGTTTGTCTTGGGAGACCCTACCAGGGGGCATGAAAACCCCCAGACAACATAGCTCCTAGGATCATTGGGACACGCAAACTCCTCTACCACGGTAAGGTAGCAGCTCAGAGAGGAGTTTTATTTACATGTTATTTATTTAATTAAATTTTAAATTTTGCCCTGCGATGAAGTGGCGACTTGTCCAGGGTGTTCTCAGCCTTCCGCCCGATTGTAGCTGAGATAGGCACCAGCGCCCCCTGTGACAACAAAGGGAATAAGCGTCAAAAAATGGATGGAATTTTACATTTTTATTTTTGGTTTATTTGCACAATATAAACAGTACAAAAGGTAACATTGTAAAAAAACAAAAAACAAACAAACATGAAGACAAGAAATTAGTACTGAGAAATACACAATAAGAACTTAGCAATAAGTGCAGGTGAGAAAATAAACCCCAAATGGTTTATGCAAGGTTCTCACCTAAAGCAGTCAATTAGCAAAAACAATTAAACATAGTATATAGAAAAAATAAGATAACAAGTAGCCTACCTTGTGTGGATTGAGTCTAGGTGTGTGTGTGGGTGTGTGTAAGTGTGTATGTGCGTGTGCGTGAGAACATTCTGACTTTCAACCTGATCGCCTGTGAGGACTGATTGTTAAGGACATTCCTTGCAAAACAATACATGCATCCATGTCTTCAAAACAACCCCAAAAGTCCCTACGTTAGATGCAAGTCGCTAGATTTAGCAACATTGCACTGGTAGTGACGGGAAGGGTCTGATTTTGTTGAAAAAATACAAACGTTTGTACGTTTTGGCTGTAGTTTGTTTGAGTTCTGACTGCGTTCTTTGTAGGCGACATGTGACTACAGGAGTACACCAAGATATTCATGGGTTTTGTGTTGATTGGTCAAGAATGTTGTATTTCATATAGATAAGAGCTGCCAGTGAATAGGAGTTTATACATTCAGTTTTATTTACGTTAACTGTGAGATGTTGGAGCTCATCCAGGTTTCTGTCCAAGTTTGGAAGAACAAATGACCGTTTACATTTAAAGTTAAAGACCCAAACGATAGTCACAGACACTAGGTGTGGTAAAATCATCCTCTGCATTTTACCTATCCCCATGTTCACCCCCTGGGAGGTGAGGAGAGCAGTTAGCAGCAGCGGTGACCGCACTCAGGAATCATTCGGTGATTTAACCCCCAAATCCAATCTTTGATGCTGAGTAGCAAGCAGGGAGACAATGGGTACCAGTTTTATGGTCTTTGGTATGACTCAGCCGGTGTTTGAACTCACAACCTTCCAGTCTCGGGGCGTACACTCTAACCAAAAGGCCACTGATGAGGTCTTTGATTGTATTTGAATTTGTATCATAGTTGAAGATGAGAATAAACAATAAACACTTTGAGTAATTCCACGCTAGAGAAAGATCAATGATGTAGAAGAAGAAAAAGTAGAGGACCGAGAATACTGCCTTGTGGCACATCCATTTTGCACTCAGGCCTGGTGTGTCCAAAGTGGGGTTTGTTGTACAAATATGACCCGTTTGGCTAAACCAACAAAAGAGTGGCTTCCCAAATGAAATACATATTCATACTGCCCTCTTTCAAGTTCACACCTTCATTAAGGCATGTCCACAAGGCTAACTAGTGACGTGACCACCTCCAGTAGCTTAAATATGCTGCTATGTGTCACACCGCCTTGAGGGAGGTCTTGTCTTAGTTTTTCTCTTGTGGATTTCATGTTTTAGTTTGAAAAGTAACTCTCCTCTCATTTCAGGTCACTTTTTCTTTCTCTTGTGTCATCAGTCTGACGTCGTCCCTGATCCCTGATTGTTTCCACCTGTTCCCCATTACCACCATTCGTCTTATATTCCGCTTCTCCCTTTGTTCTGTGCCAGAATGTCTCGTTGTATCGTGCATCTCCATCATCATGCCCAAACCTTGTTTCGTCTTGCTTTGAGTTATCATGATCCTGAATTTTCAAGTTGGTATTTTGAGGTTTCATTTTCTCCTCTTAAGTAGAGTGATTTTTGGTTCCTAAAGTTTTCAAGTCAGTTTATTTTTACAGTTCCTTCTTTTCCTAATTTTTCAGTGATTTTTGGTCAGTGTAGAAGTTCTATAGCCAATTGTTTTCTCCCTCCTTTTGGAACATTTTTTGTTGTTTAAATTGTTTAAACACAAATATTCTCCCTTCTCCCCTCAGGCAGGAGACTACGGTCTACCCAGACCCACACCTCCCGCCACCTGAACAGTTTTTTCCCCTCGGCCATCATACACATGAACAATAACAAGATCTGATAGCTCAGTTACCGCTCATTTTTTTTTTTTTACCTATTCTGTGTTATATGTGTTTTATGTTGCACGATTGCACCAAGAAAAATTCCCAGTTTGTGAACCCGTTCTCAAACAATGGAAATAAAAACTATTCTGATTCTGATTCTGCCTCTGATTTCATAGTTATATTACTCGCTAGTTTTGTTAGAGATTGATGTTTTTGTTTCCTCCTTTCGGAGTGATTTTCAGTTTTTTTCACTTTTTGTAAAAACACGTATCAGAATTTATAGCTGTTGTTTTATTGCCCTGACTCAAGAGGTAAAAAGTGAACCTTTCAAAATAAAAGCCTGCCAGATTGTTCCCCACTCTGCATTGGAGTCCTATTTTTGACCTAGGCCTGACACTATGGGGTAAAACTCCTCACTAATGCTGCTGCTTTGAGCTTATGGTCCCTGTGTTTGGCCCATTGGAAAATTTCACAACATTTTTGGCCACCCCTGCTTTAGGCGATCATTTAGCATGAACAACTTTGACAACATGTTATGTTCTACTGATTTGAGGTACCACAGTATTAAAAAAATATATTTGGAGAATATTCTGTTTTTCAGGCTTGTTTCAATCTGAGCATGAATTGTTGTAAGAATAGTAGTATAAATAAAGACATGACATGTAAACAAATAAAGCAGCCACACATGTTGGCATGTTCTCTCAGGAAAGTATCACTGACTCACTAATATTCATACATGCTGCGAGCATGTGTCCTTGTGCTACTTTGTATTGTGAAACTGTGAACTGTGCGTGCAGGTCAGTGTGATGATGTATCCAAAATGTATCTGCTGGGCTTCAACATCCACAACTTGAGCCCTCGGTGAGGATGCAGGTCAATATGCTGTTTTACCAACAGGAAAGTCATTCTCCGCAGCTGTCAACATCCATCACCCTCAATCTCACACACACACACACACACACACACACACACACACACACACACACACACACACACACACACACACACACACACACACACACACACACACACACACACACACACACACACACACACACACACACACACACAGGGTTAGCTACTCATAAAGCCATAACAACACAAAATGGTGTGCCACTGGAAAAGTGTTGGGTCAATTGGATTCTACCAACACAGCTGTGTGTGTTTTTTTTCTGTCTGCTTCATTATTGTCTGTCTGCGTTGATATCTATTATTTCTATTCTATCTAGTCTATGTCTTGTTTTTTTAGTGCAGCGCAAACAAAGTTGAGACAGTAATTGGATTAAACACACTTTGTTTCCTTCCACTGTCAAAGTTCTGATGAGAATAAATAATTATTTACTAATGTACAATGGACCAGCATTGACAACTTAAGAAAAATAACATAATTTTTTTATATCCATTCATATTTTTTTTTCCCCCCACATTGCAGGTTTTATTTTATTGGGGCCAAACGCCACCATCAATAGGGAAACATAGCATAACATTGGGAAAATCCTGAAATTACGAAAGGTAATCATGGTAGGCTATAAGCTGCTAGGAGCTGGCTGCTACACAACAGCTAAACACACAATAGCGCACAAGATAGACATGTGTTATAAGCAGAGGTGGGTAGAATACCCAAACATTTTTTTTCTAAAATTAGAGTACCGTTACATTAGAATAATATGACTCAAGTAAAACATACTCATCAAAATAATTACTTGAGTAAGAGTAAGTAAGTATTCCGTGAAAAAAATACTCAAGTATTAAATAATTTGTGAGTAACTTCTGATATTTTTAGTAGCTATTTGTGATGCTTGTTGGACTACAGTTGTAGTTGATGTGTGCATGTGTGTAAAACATAAAAATCATACACAATTTGTTGCAGCATGTTTTCTGTAGTTAGAAGTGGAATTCTTGTAGGCTGAAATGTGAACATGTCTATTGACACAAATGACAGCACAATCTATAAATGTTCTTTTTACTATTTTGAAAGTAATCATTGAAGATTTTTTTTGCTGCCGTGTCTGATATCCTGTCAATTTTTATAGTCAGTAAGTTTCTATACAATAAATTAGCCTGATTTTTCAAATAATTTAGTCTCTTCTGTTTTCACAGCTACGTGTGAAGTTCTAATTTTTTAGATTTTATCTCTAATGTGACTGATGGCCATATGCAGTGTGCCTCTTGTACACTTGTGAGCGATTGTGGTCATTTCAACTTTTTTATCTATGTGGAAAATGTAAATCAAGTAGAAGCAGAGAATACTACATGCTAATTAGTTAGCGCTAGTAACATTAAAGCTCCGGATCTAACAGATAATTACACATTTCCACTGCTGTTCAGTGTTGTTGGTAGTGTTTGAATGTGTTTAGCTGACACTTGTGGTTATTAGTACAGTATCATCAGAGACATAAAAACGGATGCTATTTTAGTGCGCCACACACGGTGGGTCCGATGGGGTATTCATATGGATATTTTAGTTGTAGGAGCTCTCTGCTCAACAGTTGTCTCAAACAGCCAGGATGTGCTGGTGTCATGTCACATAATTAAATTGTCTTATTTTGGGAACATTCTGACACTTGTTAAGCAAGTAGGTTTCTATTTTGTCATACCACTGGCCAATGTTAATTTTAACAGCAGTTCTTTATTAAGATTTAGTCATAGTGTTTTGAAAAAAACAACAACTGTATTTTAGTTTTAGTTATATTTTAGTCATGTAAATTAATTTAGTTTTCTTTTAGTTTTAGTCGACTGAAATTAGAGTACATTTTGTTGACTAATATATAAAGTATAACAGACAACGCATCTTTGAAGTTGTCTTGAAAGCACTTTTATTAATTATCTATTATTACAGAGCATGTTCAAAACTAAATTTACAACAAGTTCTGCATTCCATGAATTTTTCAATAAATACATTTCACACAAACCTTACCCGTCATTCAACTTATTGCATTATTAGCTTAACTTCATGAATTATTGTGCCCACTAGACGTCGGTAAAAACAATTACCACTCCACTTCAACTTCGACATAGCATAAGTCCATTCCAGATGGTTAATAACAAATAAGTTAGTATTTTTCATACTTACAAGAATGAATGACACATCTGCCATCAGTTGATGAAAAAGATGGAACTGCTGCATTTATCTCTTAATAAGTCACACTCAACAAAGCCTACAAAACAAGTCAACATGTGCATCACGTGAAGCATGTACGTACGTTAGTTTGCATATGGCATCGATTGGTAAGTAAAGACGTGTTGTAAACTGCATCTTATCACTGGCAGCATCGCTGGTCAGCCACCTAAGGGAACTCTGCACGTGCTCGTCATCCTCGTCCTGTCATCAGTTGCTACCACTGGTTTTATTAAACTCTTTAAGTTGGATTGCAAAGTGGTACATAGATAATATTTGTGTTTAATTTTTTTACAGCTTAAGTTGAACTCAATTTCATGCAAAGTTCAAAATTTACCGTCCGCAACAGACGTTAAAAACTGTGCGCAATTGCACAACGCACGCACGGCGTAGAAGAAGTGCTTCTTCTTCTTCTACGGGGGAAAATAAGGTAGACGGCTGCTCACCGTAGTTGCAAGACCTCTTGTGGCATGTTTAATTCGGACACTGAAGAAGAAGAATTTGATGGATTCGTGGAAGAGGAATAACTTAATAAAGTGAGCTTTACATGTTTATTTTGTGTGTTGTGCTGTGTGATATTAACGTTTGAGCAACGTTGAGTTATTGATATATTGTTATTGCTTTGTACTATTTCGAGACGTCATTACTGGAGTCAGTGTCGCTGCTGTTGTCTAGCAGTTCAGTGACAATTCCTGCTTTCCTGAAATCATGTCTCTAAATAGGAGCCCTTTTGGGGTCTTTACATAAACACACAAATGGAAATGAAACAGCCTGGTGCAGTCATATATCTCAGCATGCACCGCGCGCTTCTTCTCCTACGGGGGAAAATGAAATCGGTGGCTGCTTACCGTAGTTGTGAGACCTGTTGTGGCTCAATATTGGTCCCTATATAAGGCGCACTGGATTATAAGGCGCACTGTTATCCTTTGAGAACATTTTTGTTTTTTAGGTGCGCCTTATAGTACGGAAAATACGGTAAATGCATTAAGCAATATTTGTGTCATGTACAGTACATGTAATTATTTGTGTCAATTTTTTTTCTGACTGTACAAATATGTTGACACGCACACGAAAGGATTGCGTATTCTCTACACATATTCTGACTTTGCTGCGATCGCCTCCTTCTCACTACCATTTGTGCGTAAGTTTTCCAGTTTGTACCTTCCAAATGTGCTAAATATAGACGCAAAAAGAGCGGCCGAATCACACCCATAGAATGTGCAAAGGTTACTGCAGCTTAAGAACAGGAAAACTACACTGACAGGGAACCAAGCAACAAGGCATTCCAGTGAGACCGGGAAAATAATTGCAAAAAGCAACTGCCAAAACTAAGCTGAAATGAAAGGTGAAAAGACTGAATATACAGTTTGTAGAAAAAAGACATAGCATTAAAGCTAGTAACAAGCAACGAAGGGAACAAGGACATAGTGGCATGTGGCGGACACTCGGGAGCATGTCTGTCAGTTATTTGGCCTGAAAGTTTGGGGTTGTGGTTTGTGATGGGTTTTGGCAGTAGAGGTTTTGGTGCTACAAACGGCCTCCTGTTCTTCGGTCTGATGTTGCAGTCTTGTAATAATGATCGGTTTGGAATTAGCAAGTGTATTCCTTTAAACTGCCACGAGATACAAAAGTCAGGGCAACATGGATAAACCATGATGATATCAGTAATAATGAATATATAATTTGTGATAATATTGAATAATCTGGTGTCTTGCAGGCTTTATGAAGGATGTCCATTATAGATTATGCCCACCTTTCATCATTTCCCCGCCCCCAGCCGCCAGGTTAAGCTGCCTACCGAACAAAGAATCAGTCCAAAAAGCAGCCGGCGCCAGGAAATACAACAATAAAAGCTTGACTGTCAAGAAAAATCCAAAGAATCGTCCACGACGGAACATTTTCCAGACAAGATTTAGTAATGATTTCGAATCTAATTTCATGAAAATGTCAACAAGCCCATCACACCCACAGTAAACAGTTGATTGTAATGTAAAATAGTTACATAAGATTTGTTAGCGGAAATGTTACTGAATGATGTGAAATATGTTACCTTTTCATTGCATTGTTCATGTTAACCGTATTCCTTACACTTTATGGAGAACACATTTACTTTGAATGAGAAAACGACATTATTAACATTTTTGTCAGTGTGATAAATACGTCACATCAGTCTTTCATTGCAATTATAGAGCTATTTTTAGTAATATTTTCCAAACTTGTTGTTTTATGAATTACTTAAGAAATATAGTGAGAAAATTTAAATATTGCAATTGTTAAATAGAATAAAAAAAATACATAAATGGTAAAAAATAAGCTTTTGGAAATGAGCTATCTTACACTTTAAGGTATGTCACACATCATATGACAACCACTCTTATAAGTCACTTAATTATTTAATAAGTTCAAGTATAAAACTGTATAAAGCACATTTGAACACTTTAAAATGGGTTAACATATGATTGAGAAATCCTCATTGACCTTACAGAGAAAGGATGAGAGTGAGTTGTCATCTCTAAACTGTGCATTGTTAGAAAGTGTGTGCGTGCAAGTGTGTGTGTGTGTGTGTGTGTGTTAGAGGTGACTGCATATAGCATTGATTTAAGCAGCACATATTACATATTCCATATTACGGCTCTGCTCCGTCAACATGAAAATGCAGAATGCATGAAGCTGCCATGCAGAACACACTCTGATGGACACGTTATGAACGACACATTCACATTTGGATCACTTCATCCAGAACGTTCTCTGATGGCTTTATCATCTTCCCTGCTCCCATCACCGTGTGTGTATGTGTGTGCATATATAGAATCGTATTAATGGGGAATATTTAGATTTATGAGTGGCTTATTAATTGCGGCAATGCTTTAAATTATTCCTATTTTATGGTGTGGAAAGATAATAACCTAATAACTTTCTACTGTAGTGTGTGCGTGTGTGTGTGTGTGTGCGCGCGTGTGTGTAGCAGGGTAGAGGGTAAGTGTAGAGCTGCCATCCTGAATGTTGTGTACTCAATAAGTGTATTTGTTTAATACAAAGTGTTCATCTTTTCTCACAGATTATTATTTTAATGAATTGTGTTCAATTTAGCAGGAAAAAGATCATATAAAGAATATTCTATTTTTGGATGATGTTACGAAAATAAATACTTTGATGTTATTATAGTGATGGGAATGCATTTACTGCTGTATTGGAGTAAATGTTTTAATGGCAGAGGAGTAGTAATTGTACAAATGTTTAGTTTTCAAACACTGCTAACTTTTTTACATGTTTGTTTTATTTTATGAAATGATTCTTGACATATGCTGTTTGTTGACTGTTTACTTATTTTACACATTTACAGTAAATATTTATGCTTCGAATATTTACAAAATCCGTTACGTTCCAATTTTTAGCTGATAGTCTCGTTGTTTGGAAAATGTAGTTGTATATCGTGTTTATATTGATACAAGCATGGCACAGTAGTTACCATAGCAACACTAATACAACAACTGTACTGATGTCCAAACTTTTAAAAAGGTTAATATTAAGTAATTATGTCTGTAACATTAACATATTAATATACTGTACACATATATTATTGCAAATACTTTCAAAATGTGCACTTAAAGTGGAAGTGTACTTAAAAAAAAAAGTTGTTGCCTATCGTTCACAATCATTATGAAAAACATGACGGATGTATTTTTAAAAAATGCATTCTAACTTGTAAATAGGTTAAAATAATAGGTCGCTCACAGTGGAAACAATTACCAACAACCATCTAAAAAGCCCCAACAATACTCCATTTACACTTCCCGACTAGAATACTAACCAAGTATTAGTGATATTGTTATTATAAGCGCTAACACAGACACACTATTTATGGTACCACCGTGATCACAAGCTTGTGTGCCAATGTTTACATCATCAAGTGGTCTGCTGCTCCCTTGTTTCCTTGCTTGTCAAATCTTATTCTATATAATGCTTTTCACTTGGATAGTAGAAGGACAAAGACATATTCCCACACGTTGGTAAACTTTGACAGCCAATTTAGACCCGGGAATGGTGAGAAAGACACCAAAGACGCTTGGTTCCACATCATCTTTCTTCGCGAGAATTTATGAGTCATTATCTTTGACCCAACTCTCTTGTTGAATCACACATTAGGAGTGTTACTAAAACAGGCCTTCTTTCATCTCCATGTAATCGCTCAAATTTGTCCCATTTTGTCCACCATGAACGCTGAGTTCATTAATCATGCATTTATTATGTCTTGTCTCCATTATTCTAACATTACATTCAGGTCTCCCTATGTCCAGCATTAAAAGATTACAGTTGGTACAAAAATTGGCTGCTCGACTTTTGTCAAGAACAAGAAAGTTTCGTTATATTGCGCTTGTACTGGCTCACCTGCACTGGCTTCCTGTGCACTTAAGATGCGACCTTAAGGTTTTAATACTTATGTACAAAATACTAAACGGTCTAGATCCATCCTCTCTTGCTGAATGTATTGTACCATATGTCCTGGCCATAAATCTGCGTTCTAAGCACCCCGGCTTATTAGGGATTCCCAAAGCACCCCAAAAATCTGCGGGCTGTAGAGCGTTTTTTATTCTGGCTCCAGTACTCTGGAATGCCCTACAGGTAACAGTTGGAGTTGCTACCTCAGTAGAAGCATTTAAATCTCATCTTAAAACTAATTTGTATACTCTAGCCTTTAAATAGACACACCTTTTAGACCAGTTGATCTGCCGTCTCTCTTTTCTGCTCTGCCACTTTCTCCTGCATGGAGAGGTTATTAGATGGCCACTGATTAGTTTCCATGGAGGAGGCAATAGTTCTTCCAAGTTGGACCACTCCTCTGAGCATCAGTTGGTGACGTCTCTGCGCTGCCGACTCGTCTACATGCAAGAGGATCCCCTGCTGGCCTGTGAGTCCAGTCCATAGTGGTATAGACTGGACTCGCACATTATTAACCGTATCCACTCGGCATCCTTTGCACCGGTCAGCCAAGGGGTAGCTAGGTCCCCACATCTGCGGTTCCTTCCAAGGTTTCTTGTTGTTCCCATTGGGTTGAGTTTGTTCTTGTCCTGGGCCAAGGCCGTCGTGGTTTGTGCAGCACTTTGAGACATTTGTGATTAAGGGCTATATAAGTACATTTTGATTAATTGATTGATTGTTTCTTCATCTAAATAGGAATGTATGGACATCCTAGCAGCCATCATCCTAATGACAGCAGACCTTGCACAGTAAGTAATATTCTATTATGTTTGATGGCTCTCCTAAAGTCTGCAGTCAGCAGAAATCAGTGATGAAGAAAAAAAAAGCGAACGTCGTAATGCATTTCTGAAATGATCAAAATACAGAAATATTAAATATGAAATCATAAATGTGCCTGTTACTACATTACATATACTGTATACTTACAGCATGTAAAACTTTAATGGACAAAAATACATCAGTCATCATGTCTTTTATAGTGATTGTAAACAGTAGGCAAAAATACAACAAAAGTGCAGTTTAACTTTAATTTTTACTGCACTTTCTGTCATCAAATTTTGAGCAAATCAATGACTTGCAGTTCATTTGAAAACCTTCTTGTATGACATTCTGACTCCCAAATTGCATTTGTATCCAGTTATTTTCTTAAGCAAATTATATTTGTGCAAACAAATAACCTGTGAAATTACATAAAACATATTATTAAGTATGAATATAATATTATTAAGTATGAATATAATATATATAGGCAGCAAGGTGAAAGAGGAGTTAGTGCATCTGCTTCACAATACAAAGGTCCTGAGTAGTCCTGAGTTCAATCCCGGGCTCGGGATCTTTCTGTGTGGAGTTTGCATGTTCTCCTCGTGAATGCGTGGGTTCCTTCCAGGTACTCCGGCTTCCTCCCACCTCCAAAGACATGCACCTGGGGATAGGTTGATTGGCAACACTAAATTGACCCTAGTGTGTGAATGTTAGTGTGAATGTTGTATGTCTATCTGTGTTGGCGCTGCGATGAGCTGGCGACTTCTCCTGGGTGTATCCTGCCTACCACCCGAATGCAGCTGAGATAGGCTCCAGGGACAAGCGGTAAAAAAGGTTCAAGCGGTAGGAAATGGATGGATGGATGGCTAATATATATATAATTGTATATTGAATCAGAACTAGAATCAGAATCAGCTTTGCTGTCCAATAATGTTTAACACACAAGGAGTTTGACTTGGTTGACTGTGCTATTTTTTGAAGTAAAAAGAAAACACAAAATATACTGAAACTGAACTAAACTGAACAACGACGAGTGAGCGCAATACCGTGGTAAGACACCATCTTGGTATAAAAACAAAAGGGAAACATTTAAGAACACAAAGGACATACAATACATTAAAAGTGTCTGCCCTGAGTTTGGTAGGTTGTGAGTTCAAACCCCAGCTGAGTCATACCAAAGACTATAAAAATGTGACCCATTGGGTTAAATCACCAACGATGATTCCCAGGCGTGGCCACCACTGCTGCTCACTGCTCCCCTTACATCCCAGGGGGTGATTAAGGCTGATGGGTCAAATGTAGAGAATAATTTCGCCACACCTCGTGTGTATCCGACAATCATTGGTACTTTAACTTTAACTTCAAAGAGTACAGTGTTGATCCAACCATCTACCAGTTCAGCAGGGCAATTTCTACATACAGCTACAAAGCAAAACGATAAACCCCCAAAATTATCAATCATTATACATATTGTGCATATTTGATTTTACACAAACAACAGAACAAAACAAACAAAACCCATTTCAAAACCCACACACAAGTTGGTAGCTTCTGTGGTGCTCCACGCCACTGTCTGCTGGGGTGGTGTGCAGCATGGCCAGAGACACAAACTGACCCAACAAAGCAACCAAGAGAGCCAACTTCGTCTTTGGTTTCCCACCAGCCCCAAGCCAACTTCCAGTCTGCACAGATAAGCGAGAATCCATCCAGGGAGACCAAAGTGTCAGACACTTGCCCATCCAGCTGGAGCCTCGCAAAGCCCTTCCATCCTGACGATGGGAGAATAATAATACAATCCTTATATGTTAATATAATAATACAGTTATTATATGGAAATCAATAATTATATATGTGACCATAATAATACAAATATCATATACACATATAATAATTGCATTATTACATGTGAATATAATATATATCCATCCATCCATTGATTTTCTACCGCTTATTCCCTTTGGGGTGTACCCCGGAAGGCGGGGTACACCCTGGACAAGTCGCCACCTCATCGCAGGGCATAATATATATATATATATATATATATATATATATATATATATATATATATATATATATATATATATATATATATAAATAATTGTATTATTATATGTGAATAAGTGAATGTAATATTCACAGACAGGAGTTGAACAAATAGACATAAATTAATGGAGGAATTAAATCAACTCTGCTTCATCCTCCTCCTTTTCACACATTTCAAATTGTACAAATATGAGATTTTGCTGATGAAGCATGCTTGGAAGAAATGAAAATTACCCCTTGTTTTGTTTTGAAAATGTTCAACTGTATTGGCCAATACAAGACATATTAATAAAGTCTGGTAATAAAGTGAGTGCTTTTCCTATTAATGAACTCATCTCATTCTCCCTTCATTGTCTGTGCTGCTCCTTCACAGCCAATTACCATAAATTCCTGTTAGCCGAGGCAATTATCAGTAATGATGCAGACTGTTATAATTAAGCCAATGTGTTGCTAATTACCATAATGTGAGTGGGAGGTTTTATGCTTGTTAGTGTGCTCATTTCATTCAATTAGCAACATCGTTAACAAGGTGTCTGTGTTGTAACAAAGTTCATGCAAGAGGAGGCAGTGACTCGGTGATTAACCCACAAAAACATGACAACCACCATGGCAATCAGCCCAGTGTGTGCGTGTGTGTGTCTCTGTGTGTGTGTGTTTGTGTGTGTGTGTGTGTGTGCGTGTGTGCGTGCGTGTAGAAATGCAATCAAACTTGAAATACTTTTTTTTTTTACAACTATTTGTACAAAAAAAACAGATGATGTCTGAAAATCACAAAATAGACTAAAAGTGATCATGCATGTTAAAACAAACTATTCAAAATCAACATGTAAATATTGTACAAGATTGACCTGATGATGTAGGGAAAAAGGTAAATATATATATTTTTCTCTCCTCTGAGCGCACCGCTGGACAAGCCCACGGGCCTTCCTCTCCTGCTGCAGCAATCTACAATCAATACACCTGGCGCTGATGAGATCTTCTCTGCTTTCTTGAGGCAGCGTGTCCTGCCTTCCAGTGCCCGAACGCAGCTACTTGTATCCGTACAGTAAGCCCTACACGTCTCAAGCTTTGCTTGCCTATGTGCTTCTTTGCTCTCTGTGTCTCACCTCCTCTGTGCTCACCGTGTCTTGTCCTGTGTCGTCATTCTGCAGCCTCACGTCATTCCCTGGTTTCGAGCTGTGTGTCTCTTCTCCCTGGATCCCCTTTGGACTCCCTGCTGCCTTTTGTCTGCTCCCTTGACCACTTGCCTGTCCCCGGACGTCCGAGCCTGCCTTGCCCTTTCTGGACTTCCACATCTTCCTCAACAAGCACCTCCAATACCTCCCTGTAACACTCAACAAATAATCACTTCACATAGTCACAGACCACATATTTGGCTTAATTACACACGTCACAAATTTGTGCAAATAAACACCCTGCAAGCGGAACAACGTCCCTAGCTCAGTGCCGTCTCCTTCCTCCCTGTACCGTTACATATTTAAAGCAAATGAAGATGGAATGTGTGAGTTCGTGTATTGAAAAAAATGTGTGATGCTGTGAAATCCAAAAAAAAGAAATGATAAAAATATGATAATCAACTGTTGCTAGTGAGTTTAACACGATGAAAGTTTAAAAAAAGAAATGTATAAAATGCAATATTGTCTTCTCTTTTAAAAACATTGGTTATCTGACTTTGCAAGGTGTGCTGGTTAGCGGTATTTCTCATATTTCGACAAAGTACATTGACTTTGTCGAAATTTGAGAAATACTGCTTTTATTTTGAAAAAAAATGCAATGGAAACGCATCTACTGACACTTAATTCTGTGTGCGGGGCTTTGGATTGCATCACCAGGTTATTTCGTAGGTCTGGAAAGATTTGAAGGCAAGAAAATGCACAATGAGAGACATATTTTCATGTTGGAGATAAATAATAGTAATATATTTCATAAATTAAAAAAAAAAACATCCATCCATCAATTTTCTACCGCCTATCTCAGCTGCATTTGGGTGGAAGGCGGGGTACACCATTGACCAACACAAGGCCAACACAGATAGACAGACAACATTCACACTCACATTCACACACTAGGGCCAATTTAGTGTTGCCAATCAACCTATCCCAAGGTGCATATCTTTGGAAGTGGGAGGTACCCACGCAGACACGGGGAGAACATGCAAACTCCTCACAGAAAAAACGGGAAAAGTGGGGATTAAACCCAGGACTACTCAGGACCTTCGTAGTGTGAGGCTGTAAAGACGCGGAGTCGAACCCACGTTTCCTCTGCAGTTGGAGCTGCCGGTACCGCCACTGGTGGCGCGCTCAGACACGCCCCTGCTCGCGCTGAACAAAACACACCCATACAGCGTCAAGCCTGCAGACAATCACTGATCAGCGCACCTGGCCTTGACGAGGGGGAGTGGCATAAAGACCAGCAGACCCAAGGAACCTTTGCCAGGACATCGCTAATCTTCCCAGTAAGCATCACGTCTGGCATTCCCTCCCCTGTGCTTTTGCTCGCCTTCTCTTTGTTCTCTCCGTGTCTCTCTTGTTCATGTCCCTTGTGTCTTCCGCAGTGACTCCCCTGTCTTCCGTGATCGTACCTTGCCTCTCGACATCCATCCGGATTCCTGACTGCCTTTCTCGATCCACGACCTCCTTGCTCGGACCCAGACCATGCTGCCTGGCTTCTGCTCTCGACCTCTTGCCTGTTCATGAACTGCCTCTTCGCCTTGGCCCTCTGGATTCGACGAAGGATACAACCAACACTCACAGACAACAACAAATGGTAACATTTACACTATTAATATTACACATAGTATACACTCATTCACTTAAAGTAGCATACACACGCCATGTAATCATCAAAGTTTTAAATAAACCTTGTGAACCACAGTTGTGCCCTGCCAACAATTTAATTAATTTTATTCAGCCCCATAAGTCATCCAGAAGTAATATAATTAAGACATATATTTGCTGAATAAACAATATGTGTATTATCATTAACTTTGGAATTTGATGCCAGCAACACGTGACAAAGAAGTTGGGAAAGGTGGCAATAAATACTTATAAAGTTGAGGAATGCTCCTCAAACACTTATTTGGAACATCCCTCAGGTGTGCAGGCTAATTGGGAACAGGTGGGTGCCATGATTGGGTATAAAAACAGCTTCCCAAAAAATGCTCAGTCTTTCACAAGAAAATATGAGGTAAGGTACACCCTTTTGTCCACAAATGCATGAGAAAATAGTCAAACAGTTTAAGAACAACGTTTCTGAAAGTGCGATTGCAAGAAATTTAGGGATTTCAACATCGACGCTCCATAATATCATCAAAAGGTTCAGAGAATCTGGAGAAATCACTCCACGTAAGCAGCATGGCCGGAAACCAACATTGAATGACCGTGACTTTCGATCCCCTCGGACGGAAATGTATCAAAAAACAACATCAATCTCTAAAGGATATCATCACATGGGCTCAGGAACACTTCAGAAAACCACTGTCACTAAATACAGTTTAAGCTCTACTATGCAAAGCGAAAGTCATTAACTGTATCAACAACATCCAGAAACGCTGCCAGCTTCTCTGGGCCCGAGATCATCTAAGATGGACTGATGCAAAGTGGAAAAGCGTTCTGTGGTCTGACGAGTCCACATTTCAAATTATTTTTGGAAATATTCGATACCGTGTCATCCGGACTAAAGGGGAAGCAAACCATCCAGACTGTTATCGAGACAAAGTTCAAAAGTCAGGATCTGTAATGGTATGGGGGTGTTAGTGTCCAAGGCATGGGTAACTTACACATCTGTGAAGGCACCATTAATGCTGAAAGGTACATACAGGTTTTGGAACAACATATGCTGCCATCTTAGCGCAGTCTTTTTCATGGATGCCCCTGCTTATTTCAGCAAGACAATGCCAAGCCACATTCGGCACGTGTTACAACAGCGTGGCTTCGTTAAAAAAAAGAGTGCGGGTACTATCTTGGGCCGCCTGCAGTCCAGACCTGTCCCCCATCGAAAATGTGTGGCGCATTATGAAGCGTAAAATACGACAGCAGAGACCCCGGACTGTTGAACAAACAAGAATGGGAAAGATTTCCACTTTCAAAGCTTCATTAATTAGTTTTCTCGGTTCCCAAATATTTATTGAGTGTTGTTAAAAGAAAAGGTGATGTAACACAGTGGTGAACATGCCCTTTCCCAACTACTTTGGCACGTGTTGCAGCCATGAAATTCTAAGTTAATTATTATTTGCAAAAAAAAACAAGTTTATGAGTTTGAACATCAAATATCTTGTATTTGTACTGCATTCAATTAAATATGGGTTGAAAAGGATTTGCAAATCATTGTATTCCGTTTATATTTACATCTGACACAATTTCCCAACTCATATGGAAACGGGGTTTGTACTTAGATTTGCTTTTTCTTCTCCCAGCATTGTGGGTGTTTTGATGATCAGCATACATTTTGTATATAATGAAGACAGAGACGTGATGTGATGCACGCCTTATTCAGCTCACTTAACAGACACAATCCACTTTCCACATGTTCAGTAGATCAGATTTGCGTGTGCTATCAGGTTTACACATGTTTTAGTACTTGCAAACTTTTGGTAAACAAGGGATAGGCTGATTGGCAACACTAAATTGGCCCTAGTGAATGGTCCCTAGTGTGTGAATATGAATGTGAACTTGGTCTGTCTATCTGTGTTGGCCCTGCCTTGAGATGGTGACTTGTCCAGGGTGTACAACGCCTTCCGCCTGTGTCCAGCTGAGATAGGCTCCAGCACTCCCCGTGACCCCATAAGGGACAAGCGGTAGAAAATGGATTGATGGAAGGCCCAAAGATTCCTTAAATTCAGTCCAAGGTTGTCACAAAATTAAAATCAAAATGTGCAACTTGGTGAAAAACGTAGGATTGCTAGTCTTCCCTCAACTTGTGCAAAAAAAATGATCAAGTAGTGAAGATAACTATATAGCGCTTTTCTCTAAAGTCTCAAAGTGCTTTATTTTTTGAAACCCATTATCTAAATTACATTTAAACCAGTGTTGGTTGCATGGAGAGCAGGTGGGTAAAGAATCTTGCCCAAGGACACAACAGCAGTGACTAGGATGAAACTGGAGATCGAACTTTGAACCCTCAAGTTGCTGGCAGGAAAAACCAACCAAGCCACACCGTCCCAGTAGGATCAGCATTCGTCGAAGAACCAGTGTCTCCCGGCTGATCACGATCAGCTGAAATGAGAGCGTAGCCAATCACCCTCGGTGTGCTGGGTTGCCTCATCTCCAGCCAAAACAAGGTGTGCAGAAAAAGAAACATTCAGGAGAAGAAGGCATAAGCTGTATAGTTTAGTTTAGTCTTTATTTGAAGGGGCAATGCACAGAGACATTAAGCTCAAAAACAGATATGTGCTGTACCAGATTATAGCTAAATAGCTAATTACCATCTGCAGTCCCTGGTTATCTACAAATGATTGTAAATTTAAGATATGCAAAAACATGCAATACAATTATAACAATAAGATTAAACTGTAGCATGTAATCAAATTAAGAAAAGTCATAAAATGCAACCACACCTCATTTACATAATTTACGATACATGCTCTTGTTCACATCTGTCATCATTTGTAAAAACCTTGATTTTAACAAACACACCTCACAGCTTACAACAAAATGTTCTCATGCATAAATATATTACACATTAAGTTGACATAGTGCACATCTCAGTGACCATGTGAGCAACTTTGATTGCTCCAAAGCCACTTTTTAAATTCAATTGTGAATGAAGAATAATCTGTTAAACTTGTTGTGAGATCGTTCCATTCCTTTAATACTTTATATGAAATGGCTTATTGTGCAAAAGATGTTGGTAGGTAGGTCTTTATTGTCATTGCACAAGTACAACAACACTTTGTTTTCAGCACAAACCTGTTCAAGATTAGACAAACGGTGTACAGGGTTACAGAGCAGGAACGTTGATGGGAGGATGAGTAAAAAAAATATAACCTAGACTGGGCTCCTATGTGGACCCAGTCTGGAGTGGGAAAAAACCTCCATAGCAAAGCACATATACATATTACAACATACATCTCGAGACTTGCAACGGAGGGGAGGGAGTGGGGGCTAAGGTGGCAGGCTGCAGCTCTTCAGGCGCTGGCCAGCAGTTTTACATCTGGGTACGCTACACTGCTCTCTGGTAGAGGCTCATGTGTTTCTAGTTGTCAGAGCAGATGTAAACTGTGCCTAAGTGGTGCTGGTGCAGTGTTATTTAGGATTCAATGGGCCATTTGTATTGATGCTAATGTTAACAAAATTTAACAATCTATATTTTTGAAGGACTAAACTGTGACTGGGGTGTTGTGGTTTTTGGTCAAGGATTTTCATAGATGTTAAGATATCTTGATATCATACCTCCTTGAAGTCCCAGTTGACAAAGAAACAACTTTGCAGTACTGTCTCTCTGACTTGAACACAAAGTTCTAATGGTGTGTTTCATGTGAAGAGCAGCTCTTTCATGATATTCTTTAGTGTCTCATGTTGAACACGCTCTAAATCTGAAGCTTTCAAGCAATCTATTAAACACAACAACTTATCAACATTCCCTTATCTTCCCTGGATCATCATGTATCGTTAGAGAAAATAGTTTTATGCAATAAGTAATAGTATTGTACAGCATTTACTTGAGGCTGATTTTCCGTCCTTTGTTGCCAACTTCGATTATTTTCATAGAGTTGGTTGCTTGTTTCTCCCGTGACACCTAATATTATATTTGTGTTGCACATGATTGCTTAAAAAAAAACCCTCCACATCGCTTCACTGACACCTGTAATTGCATTTGCTAATTGTGGCTATTGATATTAATTTAGCTATTAATCACAATTCCATGTGTTGCTCAGTGTAAATTTATGAGACTAATAACGGCACCATGAGTGAACTGGGTATTTTCCCAATTCAAGGTGTTGGAATTAATGAAAATTCAATCATTATTTTTTTCTATATACGCCATCATTATTTCCAATTATATTTGATAGTGTAATTCTGAGTGGTTGACCCTCATAAAGTCCAATAGTTGGCACTCAACCCCAGCACATATCAGCTGGATGTAACCAATTGTTCAAGGTTTAATTTTATTGTCTTTCTCATTATTTTACATACAGTGAACCAAATTAAGTTTCTGCATTGTATTCTTGTATTTAGTGATACAACATAAAGATATACATACATTAAGAGTAATAAATACAAATTTTAATGAATACACACAATTCTTATAAATAAATTACTGGAATTGGAATGGTTTTGTAATGTCTTGTGGTGTTGGAGACAGAGCAGAGAGTGAGTTCAGTGTTCTGGGTGCTCCAAGAGAAAAACTGTTCTTAAGTCTGGTAGTTATTGCTCAAATGCTCTGAACCCTCTTGCCAGAAGACAAAATGGTGAAAAGGTGGTGCCATGGGTAGGAGGTGTCCATTAACCCACTGGGGATTATTTCTTTTAACAGCAAAAGAATAGCTAGTTCGGCTTGTTTGGTGCGCCCGCCACATTTCAGAGACTCGAGTCCCTGAGGCGGGCGGGGCTCACTGCCAACCCGGCGAAGTGCTTGGTTGGCTGGAGGGAGGTACAGTATCTGGGGTACCACTTGGGGGAAGGTCAGGTGCGGCCTCAGGTAAATAAAACTGCAGCAGTTGCGGCTTGCCCGACCCCGAAGACGAAAAACGAGGTGAGGCAGTTTTTGGGGCTGGTGGGCTACTACCGGAGGTTCGTCCCCCGGTTTGCGGACCTGACCAGCCCACTAACTGACCTCACCCGAAAGGGTGTCTGGCGGTGGAGGTATGTGGGAGGATGTTGTGCTCAGCGCACTGCAGGTGAGAAAGGTCACTGCCTCAGTTAATGGTGTTGAGGGCGGAGCACCATTGACGAGGGGCGGGGCATGTGCGGGACGGCGAGACGCAGCTGGCAGCTGATTACATTTCGCAGGTGGTACGTGTTAATATAATCAGTTGTTGTCTTTAAACAGCGAGCGGTCAGCGGAGGACGAGGTGGAAAGGACTGGAGACAGAAATCTGAAAAGATTGTACTGGAAATAATCTACATCAACTGATGATTAAAGACCTTGTAAAACGGCACTCTGACTTCTGACGTAATATCCAGGAACGTTTAGGGAACGACGTCCACAGCCATTTTTCAAACTTCCAAAAGTCCCACATTTTTCAATCGGTTGTAACTATTCCAATTTCAACCCATTCTACTCTTCCGGGAAATTCAGACCACCAATTTTTTTCAAGATCAAAAATATTCAAAGAAATCCCAGTTTTCCAGTCTCTATTCCCACCCTTATCTTTCTTTTGACTACTTCTTCTATAATTTTCAATACATTTCAGCTATTCCCAAATTAAAACATTCCTCTTACCCCAGAATTCCATTGAATGCGCAACACCGCAGAATATCTCAAGCTTTGCAGTCCATCAATACACAGAGGTGGATGTCAAATACACACTTTTCATTCAACTCCCTCTAACCACTTCCCTATTTCCTTGGCCCCTGTTTCAGCTGCCATTTGACATAGCCCCATAACATCCCCACTTTTCCCAAAACTACCAAATTGCCAGGGAAATTCCTATTGAAATACATATAATCATCGATACGAGCGGTCCTGCAGTGTGTTAACTTGTGCAAAGCTGAACAGCCAGTTGACATCTAAATGTTCTTCATTACACAAGGTTGAACTCTTCTTGTGTTTTAGTCATTTTCAAAAATTAAAACATGGTAGACTGAATGCTACGAGCAGAGGTGGGTAGGAACGCGCTACATTTACTCTGTTACAACTACTTGAGTAACTTTTGAGATAAATTGTACTTCTAAGAGTAGTTTTCATGCAACATACTTTTACTTTTACTTGAGTATATTTATAGAGAAGAAACGCTACTTTTACTCTGCTCCATTTATCTGCAATCAGGTCGCTACTCGCTACTTTTTTTTTTTTTATCGATCTGTTAATGCACGCTTTGTTTGTTTTGATTTTGTCAGACACGCATTCAAAGTAGGAACTACGCATGCTTGCGTTTCACCAATCACATGCAGTCACTGGTGACGTTTGACCAATCAAACAGAGCCAGGTGGTCACGTGACCGTCACAAGTAGAACCCGACATGTTGAAAAACGTATTGGGGTGTTACCATTTAGTGGTCAACTGTACGGAATATGTACTGTACTGTGCAATCTACTAATAAAAGTTTGAATCAATCAACCAATCAATCAAAAGTGTAAAGAAAAAAGACACTTTTTATTTCAACCGTACTTCCCGTCAAAAGCCTAAAGACTGATCGCACAGTTCCTGTCTTCACAATAAAAGTGCCGCTCCATCGCGCCTGCGCTAACAAAATAAGAGTCTCTGAAGGCCAGCGCAAACAAACTAGCAAGCTACGGAGTTTGCCGCCAATGTATTTCTTGTAAAGTGTATAAAAACGAATATGGAAGCTGGACAAATAAGATGCCAAAAACCAACGACTTTCATGATGTATTAGACAGGAAGTAGGAACTTTTTTTCTCCTCCATTTGAAAACCGGGATGTTATCAGCACTATACTGTCTGACTCCAAGCAATGCAAGTAATCAGAATCAGGTAATACACCAACTTATATTATTGTCTTCATTAAAGATAGGAATCTATATGTTAAACATGCACGTATATTCATTAAAACACTTTTAACATGTGAACAAAAATGGCAAAATAAATAAATATAAATTATATACTGTATATATAAATGTATATATATATATATATGATATGTGTGTATCCATCCATCCATCTTCTTCCGCTTATCCGAGGTCGGGTCGCGGGGGCAACAGCCTAAGCAGGGAAACCCAGACTTCCCTTTCCCCAGCCACATTGTCTAGCTCTTCCCGGGGGATCCCGAGGCGTTCCCAGGCCAGCCGGGAGACATAGTCTTCCCAACGTGTCCTGGGTCTTCCCCGTGGCCTCCTACCGGTTGGACGTGCCCTAAACACCTCCCTAGGGAGGCGTTCGGGTGGCATCCTGACCAGATGCCCGAACCACCTCATCTGGCTCCTCTCGATGTGGAGGAGCAGCGGCTTTACTTTGAGTTCCTCCCGGATGGCAGAGCTTCTCACCCTATCTCTAAGTGAGAGCCCCGCCAAACGGCGGAGGAAACTCATTTCGGCCGCTTGTACCCGTGATCTTATCCTTTTGGTCATGACCCAAAGCTCATGACCATAGGTGAGGATGGGAACATAGATCGACCGGTAAATTGAGAGCTTTGCCTTCCGGCTCAGCTCTTTCTTCACCACAACGGATCGGTACAACGTCCGCATTACTGAAGACGCCGCACCGATCCGCCTGTTGATCTCACGATCCACTCTTCCCTCACTCGTGAACAAGACTCCTAGGTACTTGAACTCCTCCACTTGAGGCAGGGTCCCCTCCCCAACCCGGAGATGGCACTCCACCCTTTTCCGGGCGAGAACCATGGACTCGGACTTGGAGGTGCTGATTCTCATTCCGGTCGCTTCACACTCGGCTGCAAACCGATCCAGTGAGAGCTGAAGATCCCGGTCAGATGAAGCCATCAGGACCACATCATCTGCAAAAAGCAGAGACCTAATCCTGCGGTCACCAAACCTGAACCCCTCAACGCCTTGACTGCGCCTAGAAATTCTGTCCATAAAAGTTATGAACAGAATCGGTGACAAAGGACAGCGTTGGCGGAGTCCAACCCTCACTGGAAATGTGTTCGACTTACTGCCGGCAACGCGGAGCAAGCTCTGGCACTGAGCGTACAGGGAGCGTACCGCCACAATAAGACAGTCCGATACCCCATACTCTCTGAGCACTCCCCACAGGACTTCCCGAGGGACACGGTCGAATGACTTCTCCAAGTCCACAAAGCACATGTAGACTGGTTGGGCAAACTCCCATGCACCCTCAAGAACCCTGCCGAGAGTATAGAGCTGGTCCACAGTTCCACGACCAGGACAAAAACCAGACTGTTCCTCCTGAATCCGAGGTTCGACTATCCGGCGTAGCCTCCTCTCCAGTACACCTGAATAAACCTTACCGGGAATGCTGAGGAGTGTGATCCCACGATAGTTGGAACACACCCTCCGGTCCCCCTTCTTAAAGAGAGGAACCACCACCCCGGTCTGCCAATCTAGAGGTACCGCCCCTGATGTCCACGCGATGCTGCAGAGTCTTGTCAACCAAGACAGCCCCACAGCATCTAGAGCCTTAAGGAACTCCGGGCGGGTCTCATCCACCCCCGCGGCCTTGCCACCGAGGAGCTTTTTAACTACCTCAGCGACCTCAGCACCAGAAATAGGAGAGTCCACCACAGACTCCCCAGGCACTCCTTCCTCATAGGAAGACGTATTGTTGGGATTGAGGAGGTCTTCGAAGTATTCCTTCCACCTATCCACAACATCCGCAGTTGAGGTCAGCAGAACACCATCCGCACCATACACGGTGTTGATAGTGCACTGCTTCCCCTTCCTGAGGCGGCGGACGGTGGTCCAGAATCACTTCGAAGCCGTCCGGAAGTCGTTTTCCATGGCTTCCTCGAACTCCTCCCATGTCCGAGTTTTTGCCTCAGCGACCGCTGAAGCCGCACACCGCTTGGCCTGTCGGTACCTGTCCACTGCCTCCGGAGTCCTATGAGCCAAAAGGACCCGATAGGACTCCTTCTTCAGCTTGACAGCATCCCTCACCACTTGTGTCCACCAAGGGGTTTTAGGATTGCCGCCCCGAAAGGCACCAACTACCTTGCGGCCACAGCTCCGATCAACCGCCTCGACAATAGAGGTGCGGAACATGGTCCACTCGGACTCAATGTCTAGCACCTCCCTCGTGACATGTTCGAAGTTCTTCCGGAGGTGGGAATTGAAACTTTCTCTGACAGGAGACTCTGCCAGACGTTCCCAGCAGACCCTCACAATGCGTTTGGGCCTGCCAGGTCGGTCCGGCATCCTCCCCCACCATCGCAGCCAACTCACCACCAGGTGGTGATCGGTAGAAAGCTCCGCCCCTCTCTTCGCCCGAGTGTCCAAAACATAAGGCTGCAAATCCGATGACACAACAGCCTAGGGTGTCCTGGTGCCAAGTGCACATATGGACACCCTCATGTTTGAACATGGTGTTTGTAATGGACAAATTGTGACGAGCACAAAAGTCCAATAACAAAACACCACTCGGGTTCAGATCCGGGCGGCCATTCTTCCCAATCACGCCTCTCCAGGTTTCACTGTCGTTGCCAACATGAGCGTTGAAGTCCCCCAGTAGGACAAGGGAATCACCCGGGGGAGCACTTTCCAGTACTCCCTCGATTGTACCCAAAAAGGGTGGGTACTCTGAACTGCTGTTTGGTGCCTAAGCACAAACAACAGTCAGGACCCGTCCCCCCACCCGAAGGCGGAGGGAGGCTACCCTTTCGTCCACTGGGTTGAACTCCAACGTGCAGGCTTTAAGCCGGGGGGCAACCAGAATTGCCACCCCAGCCCGTCGCCTCTCACTGTCGGCAACGCCAGAGTGGAAGAGAGTCCAGTCCCTCTCGAGAGAAGTGGTTCCAGAGCCCTTGCTGTGCGTCGAGGTGAGTCCGACTATATCCAGCCGGAACTTTTCCACTTTGCGCACTAGCTCAGGCTCTTCCCCCCCCAGTGAGGTGACGTTCCAGGTCCCAAGAGCTAGCTTCTGTAGCCGACGATCGGACCGCCAAGTGCCCTGCCTTCGGCTGCCGCCCAGCTCACATTGCACCCGACCTCTATGGCCCCTGCTATGGGTGGTGAGCGCATTGGAGGGGGGACCTACGTTGCCTCTTCGGGCTGTGCCCGGCCGGGCCCCATGGGAACAGACCCGGCCACCAGGCGCTCGCCATTGTGCCCCACCTCCGGGCCTGGCTCCAGAGGGGGGCCCCGGTGACCCGCGTCCGGGCGAGGAAAATCTGGGTCCATGTTTTGTCTTCTTCATAGAGGTCTTCGAGCTGCTCTTTGTCTGATCCCTCACCTAGAACCTGTTTGCCTTGGGAGACCCTACCAGGGGGCATGAATCCCCCGGACAACATAGCTCCTAGGATCATAGGGACTCGCAAACTCCTCTACCACGATAAGGTGGCAGTTCAGAGAGCTGTGCGTATGTATATGTATATATGAGGTAGATCACCTCGACTTGGTCATTTATTAGGTAATTGATTAACATTGAAAACTTATTGGGGTGTTACCATTTAGTGGTCAATTGTACGGAATATGTACTGTACTGCAATCTACTAATATAAGTTTCAATCAATCAATGAATGCCTACTGAGCCTATGGTGCTGTTAAGTTATTGTGGCTCAATTTGCCTTAATTTTTTTTTATTTTAATGTATTATTATTTAATATATAATATTGTTTTAGTTGCTTGAGAGATATTCCTGGCTCTGATTTTGCTCATTGCTATTTTTATGTTTTTGTGCATTATTTGTTGCCGTAATCATTAAACGAACAGATTACTCATCAGTAACTCAGTACTTGAGTAGTTTTTTCACAACATACTTTTTACTTTTACTCAAGTAAATATTTGGGTGACTACTCCTTACTTTTACTTGAGTAATAAATCTCTAAAGTAACAGTACTCTTACTTGAGTACAATTTCTGGCTACTCTACCCACCTCTGGCTACGAGGAACTAGCAGCTACACAACAGCTTGCAAACAATAGCACAGAATCTAGACATACGTAATAAGTGTCCTTGATTGAACAATATTGTGGTCTAAAACAGTATCAAATGATTATAGTTGCATGTTACTGAAACATAAAAAGTATCCAAGGTAGAAGAGTACAATAAACTGTCCAGTAACAAATGTGTCCATATCATTCAACTTACTGCATACTGCATCATTAACTTAATTTCATGAAATATTATGACCAGTCAGTTTCACCCCCCCCCAAAAAAACAAAAAAATGAGATGAAGTAGTCTTGTGATTTTTTTCCCACACATACATATATTTTATATACAAACCCTGTTTCTATATGAGTTGGGAAATTGTGTTAGATGTAAATATAGATATATAAATATATATATATATATAAATATAGAATGATTTTCAAATCCTTTTCAACCCATATTCAATTGAATGCACTACAAAGACAATATATTTGATGTTCAAACTCATAACTTTTTTTTTTTTTGCAAATAATGATTAACTTTGAATTTCATGGCTGCAACACGTGCCAAAGTAGTTGGGAAAGGGCATGTTTATCACTGTGTTACATCACATTTTCTTTTAACAACACTCAATAAACGTTTGGGAACTGAGGAAACAAATTGTTGAAGCTTTGAAAGTGGAATTATTTCCCATTCTTGTTTTATGTAGAGTTTCAGTTGTTCAACAGTCCGGGGTCTCCGCTGTCGTATTTTACGCTTCATAATGTGCCACACATTTTCGATGGGAGACATGTCTGGACTGCAGCCGGGCCAGGAAAGTACCCGGAATCTTTTCTTACGAAGCCGCGCTGTTGTAACATGTGGCTTGGCATTGTTTTGCAGAAATAAGCAGGGACGTCCAAAATAACATTGCTTGGATGACAAAATATGTTGCTCCAAAAGATGTGTGGACCATTCAGCATTAATGGTGCCTTCACAGATGTGTAAGTTACCCATGCCTTGGCCACTAATACACCCCCATACCATCACAGATGCTGGCTTTTGAACTTTTACGCCTATAACAATCCGGATGGTTATTTTCCTCTTTGTTCCGGAGGACACCATGTCCGCAGTTTCCAAATACAATTCGAAATGTGGACTCGTCAGACCACAGAACACTTTACCACTTTGCATCAGTCCATCTTAGATGGGCTCGGCCCAGCTTTGCATAGTAGAGGTTTAACTTGCACTTACAGATGTAGCAACCAACTGTAGTTACTGACAGTGGTTTTATGATTTGTTCCTGAGCCCATGTGGTGATATCCTTTACACACTGATGACTGTTTTTGATGCAGTACCGCCTGAAGGATCAAAGGTCCGTAATATCATTGCTGACGTGCAGTTATTTCTCCAGATTCTCTGAACCTTTTGATGATTTTACAGACCGTAGATGGTAAAATCCCTAAATTCCTTGCAATAGCTTGTTGAGAAATGTGGTTCTAAAACCGTTCGACAATGTGCTTACAAATTAGTGACCCTCGCCCCATCCTTGTCTGTGAATTACTTAGCATTTCATGGAAGCTGCTTTTATACCCAATCATGGCACCCACCTATTCCAAACTAGCCTGCACACCTGTGGGATGTTCCAAATAAGTGTTTGATGAGCATTCCTCAACTTTATCAGTATTTATTGCCACCTTTCCCAACTTCTTTGTCACGTGTTGCTGGCATCAAATTGTAAAGTTAATGATTATTTGCAAAAAAAAAGAAGGTTTATCAGTTTTAACTTCAAATATGTTGTCCTTGTAGCATATTTAATTGAATATGGGTTGAAAATGATTTGCAAATCATTGTATTCCGTTTATATTTACATCTAACACAATTTTCCAATTTTGCGGAATTCTACAGAACTCAGCAAACACATTTGGAACCTCAAAGACAATAATGTTGAATATTCAATAACATGGCAAATTCTTGCATCCAGCACACCTTACAACAGTGGTAATAAAAGATGCAACCTATGCTTAAAAGAGAAACTGTTTATTATATATCATCCAGATCTATCATCCCTCAACAAGCGCAGTGAAATCATTTCAACATGCCGCCACAGACGGAAACACCTCCTAGGTAACACATGAGCCAATCACCACGCCCCTACGCCTGCCTGTATCCACCCACTCTGTGCCCTATATAAACCATTGTATGTGAATGCTTCCATTAAAATCTCCTGATGATCGAGGGAACCCCTCATGAAACAGTTCTGTAGAGATGAAGTAGTCTTGTGATTTTTCCCACACCTACATATATATATATATATATATATATATATATATATAATATTACTCCACATAAATTTAGAGACAGCATTAGTCCATTAGAGACGGTCAATAATAAATACATTAATGTTTTCATACCTACCATTGTTTTCTGACTAATTTCACCTGATCAAACCCTTTCTAACATTCTACACTACAAAATGCTAAAAGCATGTATTATTCCTGCTGAGGTCATATTACATCAATATCTGTGTTGGCAATACTCAAGACTGAAATGTCGGTGTCATATCTGAAGTGGAAAAAGTCACGGTTTTGCTATGATTTTATATGATTGCAAACATGTGGCTGAAGTGCATATGTAGCCCGCCGGGCAAGAGCCTGGGTCATCTGGACGACGCTAAGCACTGGGCTAAAAGACCGAGCTCTCAACTAGATGGAGTGTAAGCTCTTACGGTAGGTGGGAGTGAGGTTTGCTGACGTACACAGTTCACACTGATACTCCATTACACATACACAGCTGATTCAAGAGGGGAGGAAAATCATCTGTTTGAAGTTTCCAGTTTCAAGTTTATTCACAATATCATATTACATTTACAACAGTAGTAAAATTCCATTCAGGATGATGGTAAGTCTGATCAAAGTAAGCAGCAAATACTTTCTACAGAAAACTAATTATTTCCAAGGCAATACTGTCTTTAACATTATGGTTTTATAGTTTGTACTTGAAAATATAATCCTTTATTTACATGTTTAATCACACACACACGCACACACACACACACACACACACACACACACGCACACACTTTATGACGTTGTGATTATGGGGAATGGGAGCCAGAGCACTGAAATGGTTGAAGAATATAATGTGTTTGTATGTTTTTTATTTGCTTCTTCCAGTGTGTGTGTGTGTGTGTGTTGTTGTGTGTAATCGTGTGGTAGCTGCTGATAAATAGCCGGATCTTTAGCGAACTTATCTCTTTAAGTGTTGCAGCGTGAAGGATGACATTATTTGGATCCGCTGGCTAACTTGCTGTCATGACGGCACCTTACAAACCTATCCATTTAACAGATGGCCTGATAGTGTGTGTGTGTGTGTCCACTCCAACCCCCCCCACCCACACACACACACACACACACTCGTACCCCCACACATACAAACAATAGGAGAGCCTGTGAAATTTACAGAGTGGGTCAGTTCCCACAACTGATATACAGTACATACATTTTCCTGATTGGAACACATACACACACACAAGCACGCACGCACGCACGCACGCACGCACGCACGCACGCACGCACGCACGCACGCACGCACGCACGCACGCACGCACGCACGCACGCACGCACACACACACACACACACACACACACACACACACACACACACACACACACACACACACACACACACACACACACACACACACACACACACACACACACACACACACACACACACACACACACACACACACACACACATGCACGCATGCACACTGATAAAGTACAGCCACCAAACAAGCAGACACACTCCTACTTAATCTTATCGCATCTTAGTAGAGAAAAATAAGGATTGATCAAATTACTGTTTTTTAGAATATACCACTGAGTGTGTGTGTGTGCGTGTGTGTGTGTGTTTACGTGCGCGTGTGTGTGTGTGTGTGTGTGTGTGTGTGTTTGTGTGTGGGTGTGTGTGTAGACTGATAAAGTGAAGTGGGCAGGAATAAATGAAGCACTCACGTGTGGTAAACAAAACGTATAATACAATTATATATGTCACCTGCTATGCATATTTGCATATACGTACATAAAGTTAGTGGATTCAAATATGTAATAAGTTATTTATAAATATATCAATCAATCAATCAATCAATCAATGTTTATTTATATAGCCCTAAATCACAAGTGCCTCAAAGGGCGCAACAAACCACAATGACATCCTCGGTAGGGCCCACATAAGGGCAAGGAAAAACTCACCCCAGTGGGACGTCGACCATGATGACTATGAGAAACCTTGGAGAGGACCACATATGTGGGAACCCCCCCGCCCCCCAGGGGACCTAAAGCAATGGATGTCGAGCGGCTCTAACATGATATTGTCAAAGTCCAATCCATAGTGGATCTAATGTAACCGTGAGAATCAAGTCCAAAGTGGATCCAATATAGTAGCGAGAGTCCCATCCAAAGTGGAGCCAACAGGAAACCATCCCAAGCGGAGGTGGATCAGCATTGCAGAGATGTCCCCTACCGATACACAGGCGAGCGGTCCATCTTGGGTCCTGACTCTGGACGAGCGGTCCATCCTGGGTCCCGATTTTGGATAGCCAGTACTTCATCCATGGCCACCGGACATAGGAGATAAAGAAAAGAAACGGCAGATCAATTGGTCTAAAAAGGGGGTCTATTTAAAGGCTAGAGTATACAAATGAGTTTTAAGGTGAGACTTAAATGCTTCTACTGACGTAGCATCTCGAACTGTTACCGGGAGGACATTCCAGAGTACTGGAGCCCGAATGGAAAACGCTCTATAGCCCGGAATCACTAATAAGCCGGAGTCCTTTGAACGCAGATTTCTTGCCGGGACATATGGTACAATACAATCTGCAAGATAGGCTGGAGCTAGACCGTGTAGTATTTTATACGTAAGTGGTAAAACCTTAAAGTCACATCTTAAGTGCACAGGAAGCCAGTGCAGGTGAGCCAGTACAGGCGTAATATGATCAAACTTTCTTGTTCTTGTTAATATAAATATGTAAACATGAAAACAAGCCAAGTAACAAAACAACACACAGTAGTGAAATTAAGTATTGGATCCCTGCTAATTACGTATGTTTATTTTTTGCAAATATGGGAACAGTGTATCATTTTCATGGCAGGGTTGTTGTGTAAAATAATAACATTACATACTGTATGGATAATAAATAGTCCTTTGTTTTTTGTTTCTAGTCTGTTCCAAAAAAGTTGTTGAAAACCCCCCAAAATAATAATCCAATTTATGTGTTCCTGACAGTAAAGAATGTGAAGACAAAATACATTTTATTGATAATCATTGTAGATGATGATTACAATGTGTGGCGCAGACGGTAGAGTGGACGTTCCAGCAACATAAGGGCTCCAGATTTGATTCTAGCTTCTGCCATCTTAGTCCTGTCCTTTGTGTCCTTGGGCAAGACACTTCACCCCTTGCTCCTGATGGGTTGTGGTTAGCACCTTGCATGGCAGCTTCCACCTTGAGTGTGTGAATGTGTGTGTGAATGGGTGAATGTGTTGCTTAATGTAAAGCGCTTTGGGAATCATTCCAGGTACAGTCTATTAAAGTACTATATAAATACAAACCATTTACCCCCCATTTCTTCTGAGGCTTAAACTGAAGGGGATGTTCACAACATGTGAAACTTAAGGGGTGGAGACCCTAGTTGGAGGGGGCCGACCTGCTTTCCCAGGTAGGGACCACAATAATTTAGAGCACCTCATGTCCGCCAAGAGGTTTAAATCCTGTCAGGCCTCGTGGATACTATTTTTAGTTGCTCTAATTTTGTATTTGTCCTTGGTGCTGGTTTCACAAAACACCAAACTTGTTTCCTTTTTTTGTTTAGGTTAGAACTTTCTTGCCAGGTTCGTGTTTTGTCTGTGTCCCACATAGGACTATTGAAAAAAAGGTTTGGGAGTGAAGGTTCATTATCCTCCTTATTGTCCCCCTGGCAAGTTAAATGTTGATTCTATGAGAGGTCCGCTCGTTCATTGGGCCTCAGGCCCCCACATTAATAAGATCTCTTGTCAAGCGAGGGTGAGAATGATGCAGTTTTTATTGGACAGCAGCAGTTTTGGTGGTCAAATATGTTTCTGCCTGTTCTGTATGTGTAAAATTGTCCTTTCAGAAACTGTGGGGGATCTCTGGCCTTTGTCCACTCCCCACTGGCCATGGTTTTAGATCTCACTGGACTTTTTTACGTGACTGCCACCTTCTGAGGCGAACACAGTGTTGAACATATTTTCCAAGCTGTCAAGTTTGTTCCCTTTGCATAGGTTTGCTAAGCCAAAGAAATAGCTGAGACCCTGCTAGATGCATATGTTGTATTCTTGGTTTGCCCAAGGATGTGGTGTTTGATCGTGGTCGTCAATTTGTTTTTCTGCTCTGGAAGAGTTTCTGTAGGCTGTAGTAGTCCATGGTCAGTCTTAAGTCAGGGTCGAACCGGCAATCTCAAAGGAAAGGAACAGTGTCTTATACTCGACAAGACTTCCTTCGGGGATGACAACTCTGGCTTGTATTCAAGAACTGTTTTAGTTCTACAACCAAGTTTTCACAAGGAGCCTGGTATATTTGCTCTGGGTTAACAGCCCATTCCATCTCTTTCCAAACATTACATTTCATGTAAGGACAAACTCGAATTGGACTGATTACACTCAGATGGTTACGGAAACAAATGTACTACCACTTACTAGAATCATGTCATTGTTTTCGCTGGATTTAAATTATATTTAGACCAATCCTGGTCGTCATCAAAACCGATTCATTTTAAGCTTTGCAGATCTAAGGGGTTCCCTTTACAATTAGAAATTAGGTGAGAACCTTCTCATCACAGCTCCCCATCATGGAAAAAAACCCAGCAGCCACTACATCGACGCAATTAACTGTCAGTACCTGGTTTCTCCATTATCAGACGTCATCAACCTGATTGTTCCAGTATGGGTGGGATTGCACTCAACTCAATATATAATTTCACTGCAACTAGGCTGCCAATGTATGAACACCCTTGTCGTAAAAATTATATTCTTGAATTTGAATTTCCCCGGACGGACTCTATACTTGTTCTATATTTATCATCATCCAACTGCCCAGGATAGCATATATGATGTCATTACAGATATGATGTCATTACAGAACACATTTACACAACCAACGACTTTAACCCACAACTGAAATCAAAGTCCTTGGGGATGTGAATGCACGTCACAATTAATTGAAGTGTAACAACAAAACAGATTACCAAAGGGAATCTGTATACAAATTTTCCAAACTTCCTAATCTCCACCAAGGCGTTAAGGATCCAACCAGACATGGTGAGGATGGATCCTGCTGCCTGTCTCGTGTCATGCCTGTCACACCCCCCTTGCCTACCCAGTGTTCCTATACACCACATTTTACCTGCCATACCTATACACCCCTCTGGTCTCCGCAGGGACCCTGGTCGGAGCGCGGACCTGGCGGACCTGGTCAAAGATTCACCAGCTGAAATGGAATTGTGAATATGTTTTAGGCAAATCACGCCAACACACAATTTTTGTTGTTTCACTGCCTTTAATTCAATTTGTTTCCTGTGTTCTTACCTAATTTTGTACACAATTGAAAAACGATGTTAAACAGTCAGACAGAGGGCATGAACAAAAACAACATTAGCGTAACACGTGTTATCCTGATTCGAATGATTAAAAATGGTGCTCTGAAGGATTACCCTATTTACTTCTCAGAAAGAAACGTTAAAAAGGATAATAGGGGAAAAGTTTTTGAAAGGTTCAATAACTACTTTGTAAATATTGGACTTAGTCTGGAAGAAAATATTTCAAAACCCATGTCAATTGAGAAATTGAATGACACCATAGAGACAAATCCCCACTCAATGTTCCTCACAGACGTGACAATGGAGAAATAAAATTAAAGTTTTGAATATATGTAAATCCAAGATCTTAACTGATTGTAACAGAACTGATATGAAAACGATAAAACATGTAATTAATGAGATTTCAGAACTTTAACACAAATCAGCAACCTAATATGTCAAACAGGCAAATTCCCAGACAAAATTAAAATAGTAAAGGTTGGACCAATTTATGAGAATAGAGATAAAGACTAATTTGGAAAATATAAACTTGTTTCTTTATTAACCCAATTTAAAAAAAACAAAAAAAACTTAACAGATAGGAAAAAATAATGAATAAAAGTTGAGCACCTGCGAACAACCAATACACAGTTAACGTCTTAACGTCCATCCATCCATTTTCTACCGCTTATTCCCTTTCGGGGTCGCGGGGGGCACTGGCGCCTATCTCAGCTACAATCGGGCGGAAGGCGGGGTACACCCTGGACAAGTCGCCACCTCATCGCAGGGCCAACACAGATAGACAGACAGCATTCACACTCACATTCACACACTAGGGCCAATTTAGTGTTGCCAATCAACCTATCCCCAGGTGCATGTCTTTGAAAGACATGCACCTGGGGATAGGTTGATTGGCATGTCTTTGGAAGACATGATTGGCATGTCTTTGGAAGACATGCACCTGGGGATAGGTTGATTGGCAACACTAAATTGGCCCTAGTGTGTGAATGTGAGTGTGAATGTTGTCTGTCTATCTGTGTTGGCCCTGCGATGAGGTGGCGACTTGTCCAGGGTGTACCCCGCCTTCCGCCCGATTGTAGCTGAGATAGGCGCCAGCGCCCCCCGCGACGTCTTAACGTTGATGGCATTAATTGAAATAATAGAGGAAATTACCAATGCAATAGTTAGTCAACAGTGTGCAGCAGCAGTTTTAAGGACCTAACTAAAGCATTTGACAAAATTAATCACAATATATTAATTAACAAATTAAAACAACATGGAAACAGAGGGCTGAACTGGATGAAAAGCGACTTAACTTCACGTATTACAACTTGTTGGTTAAGCGAACACAAGTTTACAACGCTAAATAGATCCTGCGGCATACCCCAGGGATCAATACTGCGACTCAAATTGTTCAATCTCTAAATGTTCCAAAGGACTTAAAGTGAGTATTATTTGCAAACAATATGACCACATTTTGTTCAGGAGATAAATATATGGAGTAGATATTGACAGGATACAAGGAATACAAATGCTAGGTGTAATAATAGATGATGACATAAACTGGGAAATAAATTAAACTTATTATTAATCCTGTACCTTCTCCATGTTTTTACAGATACTTCATTAACACCATAACTTTTACATGTTTATTCTGTATGTAGTTCACTTCCTTTGTGAAAGAATGGAACATTTTAGAAAAATAACAACATGCATCTAAATATGGAATTGTTTTGTGGACAATTGTGGCATTAGGCACGATTCTTCATTTATTTGAATACAAAAATGTCCCGTTTCGTAAAACATGTACATTTTTTAAAATATGAGATGTACCTGAATTAGCTAAAATTGTGTAAATTTGTTGAAAAATGTGAAAGTAGCTAAGCATTGTAGTAGATGAATATTACACACCAGTTGGAGATGTAACATCATAATAAGTGATTGTTTTTTAGCAACCTTTCAATGTGTGATGACAAGCCTATAATGTGTAAGTATACATGTGTGCGTGTGTGAGGGTATAATGTTATGTTGTGACAGGGACTAATGTCTAAATCAGCAGACTCTATCGGCCTGTCGGCCTGTTCTGCTACAAATGTCAGCTGTTCCCGGCCAGTGATTTGCATAATGCAAAGCCTCTCAGTTGTAACGGTCCGATTAACACCAGGGAGCGACATGACCAATCCTGAGGCACCAAGCCATTAACTGTTGCTTTGGTGGGGAACAACTGTGATTAGTTGTAATGGATATGTGGGGGGTTCAACACTTGAAGAATCAAGAGAGAAACGCTCTGTTTTCACTCTTCTTTTATTATTATTATTAATTGCGGACATGCACTTTTACTGCAACAAAAGAAAGCTTACCTGTTGAACCAAATCAAGGACTCTTTGGTTCTTGAAGTTATCATTATTGCGTCTTCCTCCCGGTAGCAGTCGCCACAGTGAGAAAATCACATGATGATTTGTCAAATTGTTTACGACAGATGCCTTTTGTGATGAGGCCACAAAATAAAACCCACACCCTGTTACATGAAAAGCATGGGGGGATTTTACTGTTTAATATACTTCAGTAAGAAATATAAATATTGGCTGATATTTGTTTCGTATAAGAAACAAAATAACACGTGTGATGAGCTTTACAACAGATAAAGCATTTATTAAATTTTAGATTCATATTCCATCCATCCAGCCATCCATTTTCTACCGCTTATTCCCTTTTGGGGTCGCGGGGGGCGCTGGCGCCTATCTCAGCTACATTCATATTCGTTAATCTTAATTCAGATTGCTCAATAAAAGGATAATTTTTGTGTGGAGTTTGCATGTTCTCCCTGTGACTGCATGGGTTCCCTCCAGCTACTTCCTCCAACCATGCAACTGGGGATAGGTTGATTGGCAACACTAAATTGGCTCTAGTGTGTGAATGTGAGTGTGAATGTTGTCTGTCTATCTGTGTTGGCTCTGTGATGAGGTAGCGACTTGTCCAGGGTTTACTTCGCCTTCCGCCCAAATGCAGCTGGGATAGGCTCCAGCACCCCCCGTGACCCCAAAAGGGACCAGCGATTGAAAATGGATGGATGGATAGAATTGTATTGTCAGAATGTCATCCAGCAACGTTTTTAAATGATTTACTCGAATACATGTCATCTATTTGCAAAAAAACCTGGAAATAGTTGCCTGCAAAGTTCTTTCAAGCTATATTATGGAGTGAAATTTGCCAGTGATTCTCAATTCAAAATCCATACTTTTTAATAACATTGGGTGCCAGTTCTATAGTTAACTCCAATCCTCCATAACATAGATAAACCACTATGATACATTTCTATATCACTTAAGATACATTTATATTCATGAATATATTTTTGTGTAATAAAATTATACTCAAACATTTATTAACGGTAAATACAAATAACGTCAGAAGAGAAGTATCCCACACTTTTTTTTCTGAAGTAAATCTGTACAGCAAATTTCGGCATCTACATCAACATTATACATACATACATACATACATGTATATATGTTCATATAGACATAGATAGACATAAATACGCACACACACACGCACACAACACACGCACGCACACGCGCACACACACGCACGCGCGCACGCACACACACACGCACGCACACGCGCACACACACGCACGCGCGCACGCACGCACGCACGCACACACACACACACACACACACACACACACACACACACACACACACACACACACACACACACACACACACACACACCTCAGATGAGCGATACAACATATTAAAGAGTCACACCAACTCAGATGTCGCCTGGGTCAACAAGGTCTGCGTCAGCTATTAGAAAACCAGAACACTCTGGCGAAAAATTGGCTACTGGAACAAGAATAAGACATTTCTGGAGCCGGGTGGAAAACATGGAATTGATGGAGTGTTAAAATGGTAGTAACCCCAGTGAAAGAGGTGACATGCAGAGCATGTGGGAAAAATGGATGCTTCGAAACCCAACAACACAGACTAAGAAAGGACTACTCGCTCAGTTTTTAAATATTCGCAATACGATACTGCTATGACACTTAGAGCTTGAGGAGGTACAATGTATTTTGGTACAATGGTTAAAGGCCTACTGAACCCCACTACTACCCACCATGCAGTCTGATAGTTTACATATCAATGATGAAATATTAACATTGCAACACATGCCAATACGGCCTTTTTGGTTTACTAAATTACAATTTTAAATTTCCCGGGAGTTTCGTCATCGAAACGTTGTGTAATGATGACGTGTACGCAAGACGTCACGGGATTTTAGGAAGTATGAGCGCTGCACACACACACACAGCTAAAAGTTGTCTGCTTTAAAGGCATAATTATACAGTGTTTTGGACATCCGTGTCGCTGAATCTTTTGCAATTTGTTCAATTAATATTGGAGAAGTCACAGTAGAAAGATGGAGTTGGGAAGCTTTAGCCTTTAGCCACACAAACACACGGTGATTCCTTGTTTAAAATTCCTGGAGGTGAAACTTTCCTATGGATCAGAGTACGGTCAAGCCAACATGGATCCCTACCAAATGTCAACCAGCAGGTTTCGGTGAGAAAATTGTGGTTAAAAAGTCAGTTCTTACCGGAGAAAAGCTGAGCTTGTGCCGTCCATAGCTGCCGTCGACTCCCCTGAGACACTGCACGTCAAGAAACCCGTGGAGACACCCTTCTGACTATCAGGTACTAGTTAAGTCACTAAAACACTAGCAACACAATAGAAAGATAAGGAATTTCCCAGAATTAACCTAGTAAATGTGTCTAAAAACATCGGAATCTGTCCCAATGCAATGGCAGTTTTTTTTTTCCTAGTCCGTCGCTATCAATATCCTTAAACACAAATCTTTCATCCTCGCTCAAATTAATGGGGAAATTGTCGTTTTCTCGGTCCGAATAGCACTTTTTGTCAGAGGCTCCCATTAAAAACAATGTGAATATGTGAGGAGCCATCACACGGGTGACGTCATCGTCTGCGACTTCCGGTGGAGGCAGGGCATTTCTCTTAACATCGAAAGTTGCAGACTTTATTGTGGATGATGTCTACTAAATCCTTTCAGCAAAAATATGGCCGATTAAGATTGCAACTTCTAGGGATTAAAAAAGACAAAAGAAATAGACCGTTGTATTTCTGCCACAGCTGTAAAGTTTATGAAGCTCTGATGGCACAACCGTGAAGTCCAAACATAAGCACTGCAAGTAAAAGCAGAGGAGCGGCAGAAAGACTTGAACACAGGTAGGCACAAGTGGGGTTGGTTTTTGAGCAACATATTTTGTCATCCAAGCAACGTTATCATGGACGCCCCTTCTTATTTCCACAAGACAATGCCAAGCCACGTGTTACAACAGTGTGGCTTCATCATAAAAGAGTGTGGGTACTAGACTGGCCTGCCTGTAGTCCAGATCCGTCTCCCTTTGAAAATGTATGCCGCATTATGAAGTGTAAAATACCACAACGGAGACCCCGGACTGTTGAACAACTTAAGCTGTATATCAAGCAAGAATGGGAAATAATCCTTCGTGAAAAACTTCAAAAATCGGAGTCCTCAGTTCCCAAATGTTTACTGATTGTTGTTAAAAGGAAAGGCCTTGTAACACAGTGGTAAAAATGCCCCTGTGCCAACTTATTTGCAATGTGCTGCTGCCATTAAATTCTAAGTTAATGATTATTTGCAAAAAAACAGAATTTTTCTTAGTTCTAACATTAAATATCTTGTCTTTGCAGTTTATTAATTTAAATATAAGTTGAAATGGATTTGCAAATCATTGTATTCTGTTTTTATTTACAATTTTTTATTGTTAATTAAAAATGCTGGCCAGTAATATAATTTTAAAGCGTAAATATTGTAAATATCGTAAATATTTGTGTTTCATTCTCTCTCACCTCCTTCAATCGTATTTCTATTGTCCTTCATCCTCATGTATAATCCCAACTTCACTCCTCCATCAGTCCCACTCTGTCTTAATTCCCACTCATTATTCAATAAGAAGATACAACATTTTAATCAACTCACTAAGTGACATGGGCAGCACGGTGGTAGAGGGGTTAGTGCGTCTGCCTCACAATACAAAGGTCCAGACTAGTCCTGGGTTCAATCCCAGGCTCGGGATCTTTCTGTGTGGAGTTTGCATGTTCTCCCCGTGACTGCGTGGGTTCCCTCCGGGTACTCCGGCTTCCTCCCACTTCCAAAGACATGCACCTGGGGATAGGTTGATTGGCAACACTAAATTGGCCCTAGTGTGTGAATGTGAGTGTGAATGTTGTCTGTCTATCTGTGTTGGCCCTGCGATGAGGTGGCGACTTGTCCAGGGTGTACCCCGCCTCCTGCCCGATTGTAGCTGAGATAGGCACCAGCGCCCCCCCGTGATCCCAAAGGGAATAAGTGGTAGAAAAATTGATGGATGGATGGACTAAGTGACATGTAGGACACATTTAGTGGTGCTTGTCATGTGACCAACCCAGGATATTCCCCAAAATGTAAACTAGTTAATTTCCAAAATAATATTGTTACAATCAAAGTTCATTTTAAACAAGGATACCAAATATAATATTTTAGCAAATAGGAATCTGTCCCCCCACCTCAGTTAATTTCAGCATAATTGATTGCTGTGATACTATTAGTTTTCAGGTCCACACACACCACGCGTATTAGTCATTGGTTCACTTTTTGAATTAGAAGCCCACTGTTATTTATGTTGCATTGCAGTTACCATTCTTACTAAGAGTGACAAATTACCACCAAAAGTAGCAATAATTTAACTGTACATGACTAAAACCAATACTACTTATCTAATAAACCCTGTCTGTATAAAATAATACCTAAAATATGAACGATAACATAGCCAAAAGTATTAATTGACATGCTGGGAAATGCTTGCTTCTCGGACTCATGCTCATTCATACTTGTCAACTCTTCCAGATTTTACAGAAAATTCATGGAGATTGTCCTATTCCACAGACATCTGGACTGAAGTAGTTTTTGTGTGTATATCAAATATTGTAGATTTTGTCCGAATACTAAAAGTACAATGAGGAGATGGTCGATCAACAGTCACTTTTATAAAATGAGCAACAGCCATTTCACCTTCCACATCCGCCATTTCTCTTCCTCTGTTTTTTCGCACTTAGTCACAACTCATTTAAGAACTTACAGACAGTCAGAAATAAGAATTTTTCAAGCAGAAATAAAAGAAACACAAAAAAGGATATTTAAAAAAATGCACCATTCCTCCGGAGTGGAGTTAAAAACATGTATATTCACTTACCAAACACTTTCACATTTTGTCCAAGCCAGAACAATCAACTACAGATCATGGGAACATAACACCTGTGCATGTTTAAAATCAATGTGCCATGACTTTTCATGACAGGTGTGAACTTTTATGTTTCTGTGTTTTGCATTGTTTCCTTTCCAGCCCTTGTATTTTCAGTTCCATTTCCTCATTGTCTCGATTAGGATGTTGGATCATTGTTTGTTTCATTTGCGTTTGCAGCCATGCAGCACAGCGATCCCTATGTATGCTGTGTCTATTTTGCTTTTTTGTGCACCTCCCTGCTGCACTATATTTTGTTAGTAAATACATTTGATCTGCAATCCAGGGATTCAAGACCAACACAATCATGACACGGTCCAAGCTCTGCTTCACCGGAACTAAACACAGTGCACAACAACACTAAGTCCAGGAAACAAAATGAATGATTTTTCCAAATTACCTGTGCGTAAATAAACCATGGGGATCATTTAATCCCATCCATCCATCCATCCATTTTCTACCGCTTATTCCCTTTTGGGGTCGCGGGGGGCGCTGGCGCCTATCTCAGCTACAATCGGGCGGAAGGCGGGGTACACCCTGGACAAGTCGCCACCTCATCGCAGGGCCAACACAGATAGACAGACAACATTCACACTCACATTCACACACTAGGGCCAATTTAGTGTTGCCAATCAACCTATCCCCAGGTGCATGTCTTTGGAAGTGGGAGGAAGCCGGAGTACCCGGAGGGAACCCACGCATTCAAGGGGAGGACATGCAAACTCCACACAGAAAGATCCCGAGCCTGGATTTGAACCCAGGACTGGAGGACCTTCGTATTGTGAGGCATCCCATTTAATCCAATGCGTGTTTTTGATGGTGGCCCCCTGTGCAATTGGGTTTGAAACTCCTGCTTTAAGAAGGTATCTACAAAGTAATACTACAAATGTTCTTACTATTTTTCTTCAATGAATTCAAAGAAAACAAGCTAGCAAAATAGTGCTAAAATTGGCAATAAAATTGCAATGGAATGTAAGAAGTCTAGAAGAACTGTACAGATTGCGCTGCATTAAGAAGGCAGTGAAAATCTGGTCACAGACTTTTTGAAGTAAGAGTCCATTATACTTTCACACAACGTACAATATTTTCGAATGTGAGGAAGTGTGTGTGACTGTTTTATTAAAGGCCTACTGAAACCCACTACTACCGACCACGCAGTCTGATAGTTTATATATCAATGATGAAATATTAACATTGCAACACATGCCAATATGCCGGTTTAGTCTACTAGAGTGCAATTTTAAATTTCGCGCCTAAAATCCTGCTGAAAATGTCTCGGTATGATGACGCCTGCGCGTGACGTCACGGATTGTAGAGGACATTTTGTGCCAGCATCGTGCTCAGCTATTAAGTCGTCTGTTTTCATTGCAAAATTCCACAGTATTCTGGACATCTGTGTTGGTTAATCTTTTGCAATTTCTTCAATGAACAATGGAGACATCAAAGAAGAAAACTCTAGGTGGGAAGCGGTGTACTGCGGCCGGCTTTAGCAACACAAACACAGCCGGTGTTTCATTGTTTAAATTCCCAAAAGATGACAGTCAAGCTTTACTATGGAACAGAGGTGTCAAGCGAACACGGTTGGATTGGACCACACACACAAAGTACAGTGTATAATGCAGCGATCATTTTTACCATTCTGTATTCTGTAGGCGATCTATGCCGTGTGCTACTCCAGCATCAATAGCAGCGTCCTCCTGACCGTCACCGTCAGCGTCGGGTTCAGAGCGGTATGGCTCTATCCCTTGTTGCGGTTGGGCCTGGCCGAGTGGTCCTGCCACCCCCACGGCGGCCACGGCGCCTCTCACGATGATTTTACAATGATGTACGATCTTTCTTCAATTGGAAGTATATTTGTATTGCACTAATACGTACCAAAATATGATAAACAATGTAACATATACGGTATGTATATATGAGGGATGTCAAAGTTAATGCAATAACGCTGTGGTAGTCTCTGTTCCGGGTTTTCGTTGTGAGCACGGGAAAGCACCACACCCTTGCGCAGCCGTTTAATGTTTCCAACAATCAATGTGCAAACTCTCTTTGGCTTTTCAGCTCATGACCGCCGTCATGCAAATTGTTGTGGCTTTTTAGCTCTCTCTCTCTGGCAGGCTCACTTTCCTTCTCCAGCCACCCCTCTCATGGTTTCCAACGCTGCTGATAAAGGAACAGGTGATTAGATAACTCGTTCCAGCCGAGGTATCTACTCACCTGTCTGCTGCTTCATGGCCGGCCCCTGCACACACCCCGCCCGCAGGGAACGCGTGGACCACGCCCCTCTCCACAAACGCGTTAACTATAAGTTCCAATAACGGCACTAATATTTTATGCAAGATTAACGCACACGTGTACTTTTTGACTATTGAGCCCTTTCGTAGCGGGGGAAAACTTGGCTTTCACTTGTTACTGAAGAGCCACAAGCGGGAAAATAGCGAGAAGAAATTGACAAAGAAAGGGTTACATCATGGAAATATTAGGTTCAAACCCGTGGCAAGAAATTACTTTGTTTCGCAATGAGAGGACGTCACTGCAGCAAATGCCTGCTGCGCGCCTCGTTCAGAGGTGGGATGGTGCTTTTACTTTCATCTTTAGATTACATATTGTATTGTATTGTATTGATAAGATAAAATGTAGATTGTTACTACTCTCTTAAGATGGCATTATAGCTCAGTAGAAATGAAAGACGGTAGACAGGAAGTTGAAATTTGATTTTTTTAGCGATTAATCAGATTCGGCATCAAAACATGTCAAGACACCTTCTCAAACGCTATGCTATACATTTGGTTTAACTAAATTAAAAATATCGTCTCATATTACTATCATGCTTTGACAAAGATGTTTTGTAATATTGTTCTGTGATATTTGCACTTAAAAAATGCTAATACATCTGTTGAGGAATATGAGGACGGGTGGGATTTTCTGGCTGGCTAAAATATAAAAAAATTTGATTTGAAAAAAATAAATATATTTTTTAATCTTTTATGTTTAACCACTCACTATTGTTGATGTTAGATGCCCATACCTGCTGTAAAGTATTACTTTACAAAAGATAAGTAAATATATGCTACTTTTCTTGTTGCTGTGTTTGTATTTGACTTTGTTAAATGTTTAGGTAGAATTTTATTAAACAAAGCCAGTTTTTTTTTAAAGTAATATATACATTTTTCACAGCTATTTATGTAGTATACGGAGGAATGTAAGTAATCATACAACTGGCACCCAATGTAAATAAAAAGTATGGATTTTGAATCGAGACTAGTTTTGAATCGATAATTGATTCTGAATCGAATCATTACTCCCAAAAATCAAATCGTGCAGTGCAAATCTTACAGAATACCACAAACTTGTACCAGATGTAATGTAAAATATCAAAAGCACTCATTGAGTTAGAAATATAACATTTGACATCACCAAACCAATTTGATAATCAACGCATGATTGTAATAATCCACATTTTGTCTTATTAGTGCAAGAAACTGGTCTAAAACTGGTGTAGCTCCTCCTCAGAATGCAAGTGTTTCTAAAGCACGGATACAAATGTTCTATTCCTACAAAAACCTGGCAAAACAAAAATAAATAGTGTTAATGTCCTTTTTGGGTTGCACTGTTTAAAAAAGCATAATGTTAAAATACATTTCATTAAAGAAAAACAATACTAAATCATGGTATTCAAACTTGAAAATATTAGTACACGTTTTAATGATGAAAATGTATATCTGCCTGTGATAATGGCAATTAATTTTAAGTTCACTATGTTAACAATGCTATTATTGCGAGTAAATATCGTTTGACAGCCCTCGTGTATATGTATCATTACGTTTCAATCAGTCATATATTTGTTGAATTGATGTTTTTTATCCTCCATAGTTGGTCCTAAAATGGCTTCTTATGGCTTTCCATCCACATTGCTAAACTTCCTCAATTGATTTTTCTTTTCATCACTTAAACACCTGCTATTACGTCCACGCTGTCTGTCTTCCTCCTCCTCTTTCTAATAATCCAGTGGCTGTGTTTCTAATCAGAGGTGAGGAGAGCGAATTAGCCGCCGTCCGATCTCCTCTCCCGTCTCATCAATCGGCTGTAACCGAGTGGAAGCAAATCTCCCCGGCAAGACAAAATGAATATGTAGTAGATCCACGGTGTGCTCGCCTAACCTTTCGAGCCGCGTGACCCGTATCGTAGCGTTTGTGTATATTTGAATGTGTCAGGGCTGTGCAGACGGCTGATAATGGGATGACAATTGGCTGTATGGCAGAAATCAGGGAAACACTGAGGTGTGTTATCTGGCTGACAAGCCTTCTACACGTCCAGATGCAAACTCCCGCACACATTCACCTGGATGCTCTCTCCACATCCAAATTCAATCAGACAGTCCATCCGCCCTGCAGAGCAATGTGCCACTGCCCCATGCATGACAGTATCAATTCAATTACCCAGGAAATGGATCCATATTCAACTCATATAAATTCATACGTAGGCCAGGAGGGGCTGCCGCTGCTTTTGGGGCTGCCGCCAAGACAAAGAAATGTGCATTTACGCTGTAATAACATTCATTTGGGCCAGCTTTGGAAAGCATTCTCAGCCGGGCATTTGTCGCTGTCACATCACGTTATCCGCAAATCAGCCTTACCAAATATCAATTCATTTTCTAGGAGAGCAGCGAACGCTAACAGTGGAGCGCCAGAGCAACACACACACATTACAACACACGCCAAGAGAAAAGGGAGATCATGGACTGCTGAGGGGCCCCTTGTGGCACAAGCACATTTCCAGTCACAAATAATCAAATGCAGTGAAGACCTTCCTAATCTCTTCAATTTCAACCTTTACACTCCTCCGCTTGCTCCCTCGCACGCACACACACACACACACACACACACACACACACACACACACACACACACACACACACACGCACACACACACGCACACACACACGCACACACACAACAGGACGCCATTGTCAAAGCTCAGTATATACTTTAGGTTTAAGCACATTGCTCCAGTAAAGGAACAACATGTAATGATTAAAAGATATGCAACTTTAATGTTTTTTTATATCAAACTACGGGCAGTTTATTCTTTAATACAGTGGTTCTCAACCTTTTTTCAGTGATGTACCCCCTGTAAACATTTTTCTAATTCAAGTACCCCCTAATCAGAGCAAAGCATTTTTGGTTGAAAAAAAGAGATAAAGAAGTAAAATACAGCACTATGTCATCAGTTTCTGATTTATTAAATTATATAACAGTGCAAAATATTGCTCATTTGTAGTGGTCTTTCTTGAACTATTTGGAAAAACAGAAAAAAAAATAACAAAAAACTTGTTGAAAAACAAACAAGTGATTCAATTATAAATAAAGATTTCTACACATAGAAGTAATTGTCAACTTAAAGTTCCCTCTTTGGGGATTGTAAAAGAGATCCATCTGGATTCATGAACTTAATTCTAATAATTTATTCACACAAAAATAATCTTTAACATCAATATTAATGGAACATGTCCACAAAAAAGTCTAGCTGTCAACACTGAATATTGCATTGTTGCATTTATTTTCACAGTTTATGAACTTACATTCATATTTTGTTGAAATATTAGTCAATAAATATATTTATAAAGGATTTTTTAATTATTGATATTTTTGGAATATTTGAAAAAAATCTCACGTACCCTTTGGCATACCTACAAGTACCCCCAGGGGAAAGCGTACCCCCATTTGAGAACCACCGCTTTTATAAATCAAATTTTAAGACATGACAAGTTCTGATGAATACAATTTTAATCTTTTTATTTTTATTTTTTTATATTTAAGATTTATTTAGAATTTTTAATTTTTTACAACACATATACAGCAGGATACATTGAAATGTTGGCAATGCAAATGTCCACAAGACATCACAAACAAGAGGGGGAAGTAGACAACAAAAAGACACATTTCAATAAGTCTAAACTTAACAGTTAATGGAGAGAGGACAAAAAAAGTATATAAATGCATACATACATACATATACACCCACATACACAAACACAGTAAAATGTTATGAAAATATAATGCCAAGGATATGCATGTATGCATACAAACATACACACCCACATACATGACCCCCCCCCCAAAAAAAACCCAACAACAATAAAACAAAAAACCCCCCAAAAAAACCTACGAAGGTAATGATACAATTAAATTTGTGTGCGCCGCTACTGTATCTTGGATTGTATAATGTTTTTAGCAAGTAAACTGAACATTTTTAAGTTCATCAATTGGGTGCGCCTAAACAACAGCAGTAGCATCAAGGCTCAAGGAATCAACAAGTTCCTGAAATGAATGCCAACTTTTGGTGAACTTTGCATCAGAGCCCCAAAGACAGCGCCTTATCTTTTCCAACCCCATGAAGGACAGAGCATCTCTTACCCACGCTGAGTGAGAGGGGCGTGGCGGGGGTTTAGATTCTTCCAACGCATTAGGACGGCCCTCCTTGCAAGCTAATAAAAGCCACAAGATTGGCAAATAAACGTTTGGAGGTACCACTCCGAACAACACCACTATGGGTGAGGAACTAATATGGACTGAGGTGACAGCCTAGAGCAGTGGTTCTCAACCTTTTTTCAGTGATGTACCCCCTGTGAACTTTTTTTCTTAATTCAAGTACCCCCTGATCAGAGCAAAGCATTTTGGTTGAAAAAAAGAGATAAAGAAGTGAAGTGTGAAGTGTATTATGATTAAATAGCACTTTTTCTCTAGTGACTTAGAGCGCCTTACTTTGTGAAACCCAATATCTAAGTTACATGTAAACCAGTCTGGGTGGCACTGGGAGCAGGTGGGTAAAGTGTCTTTCCCAAGGACACAACGGCAGTGACTAGGTTGGCAGAAGCAGGGATCGAACCTGGAACTCTCAAGTTGCTGGCACGGCCACTTTACCAACCGAGCTAAACCGCCCCAAAATACAGCACTATGTCATCAGTTTCTGATTTATTAAATTGTATAACAGTAAAAATATTGCTCATTTGTAGTGGTCTTTCTTGAACTATTTGGAAAAAAAGATATAAAAAATAACTAAAAACTTGTTGATAAATAAACAAGTGATTCAATCATAAATAAAGATTTCTACACATAGATGTAATCATCAATTTAAAGTGCCCTCTTTGGGGAATCTAACAGAGATCCACCTGGATTCATGAACTTCTAAACATTTCTTTACAAAAAAAAAATGTTGAACATGGAACATGTCCACAAAAAATCTAGCTGTCAACACTGAATATTGCATTGTTGCATTTCTTTTCACAGTTTATGAACTTACATTCATATTTTGTTGAAGTATTATTCAATAAATATATTTATGAAGGATTTTTGAATTGTTGCTATTTATAGAATATTTTTTAAAAATCTCACGTACCCCTTGGCATACCTACAAGTACCCGCAGGGGTACGCGTACCCCCATTTTGAGAATCACTGGCCTAGAGTGTAAGAAACATAGATTTCCAAAATCGGGACAGGGCAGGTCCAAAACATATGGGTAAGATCGGCTACCCCTTGATGACACTTATCGCAAATTGGATCACGTTCAGGGAAAACGTGAGCCTGTTTGTTTTTGGACCAGTGAACTCTATGTACCACCTTTCATTGTATGACCCTGTGCCTTGAACAGATTGAGGAAGAGTGGACTCGTTTCAAAACCTGGTCCCAGGTATAATTCTCTATTTCTATGTTGAGTGCCGAAGACCATGTCGCATGCAAATCACCAGTCACCATGAGGCATGAACTGATGTTTGTATATAGTTTAGAGATATTGCGCTTAGAATATGGATTGAGCTTAAATAGAGAGTCAAACAGGTTGCAGGCAAAATTCTGGGAAAAACAGGGGAGTGCTTTCGTACAAAGTCCCTAATTTGCAAATATTGGAAGAACTGGTTTCTATGAAGACTAAATTTGTGGGCAAATTGATTGAAGGACAAAATTGTTTCATTAATGTAAAGATCACTAATGGATGGAATCCTGGCAGAATTGTCATAATTTTTTCCAGACATTTCCAATAATATAATAATAATTATGACTTTTTCCTCATAATAATATGATTTTATTCTCATAATGATGATTTTCATCTTGTAATATTCTAATGTATTCTTACAAAATACTGACATTTATCATAAAATATTTTTCTTTTTATGGTAAAATTGCACTATTTGTGCATTTCAAAAATGATCGTAGACATTTCTTCTCTGAAATTCAGGACTTTTATCTTTTAAAATCAAACCCCATTACTAGTAGATATAGTTAAAGTTAAAATTAAAGTTAAAGTACCAATGATTGTCACACACACACACACACTTGTTATTGTGAAATTTGTCCTCTGCATTTGACCCACCCCCTTGTTCACCCCCTGGGAGGTGAGGGGAGCAGTGAGCAGCAGCGGTGACCGCACCCGGGAATTATTTTGGTGATTTAACCCCCAATTCCAACCCTTGATGCTGAGTATTTTGTGCATACTGTTTTCATAATATTATTATTTTGAGATATATTTCTTTATTTGTCACTTGGGCAGTAAAATTAAAAGTTATCAATGCAGTCCCTGCACCTGTCATATTGTGGAATATTCTAAAAAATAAAAATAACAAATTAAAATCACACATGACCACCAATAAAACAGAACTATTGCAGATTGCAACAGTTCCAAGTTTTTTCTATGTAAGTACATTGCTGTGGAAAAAAACAACAGTTATATTTTTAATGTATTTGTCTTTGTGTGACAGGACCCAAGGTGCAGAGTCTAAAGCATATAGGCAGTTTGAGTTGTAAAAGTACAAGGTCAATAGGACAAGAGGAGAATTCCCAAAGGCAAGTTAAAAAAAAAAAAGTACGAATCTACCAAATTATTACAAGTTTTACTTGCAAATACCTAACATTATGAAGACGACGAGTACTGAAAAGACATGAGACAGTGTGACATGGAGCAAACAAAGGAAACATCAGGGAACAGGTGAGCTTATAACCTTAGGCAGTGTAAGTTACAGGTGAGCATATTGGCGCTGTCCTGTGCCAGAGGCTGAGGACTCTGTGGATAGGAACTGAATGATCCAAAAAAGCAACACCAAAGAGCAAAAACATAACATTTCATTTTGAATGATTTGATGATTATCTGTTAAAAAAGTTTTGAATGATTAGTGTGAAAATTGTCTCTTATGGCAGTGGAGCCCACAGAATTTGTTTGACGTAACATCCATTTTTTTGTGGCTTTTTCTGCAGGTGAAAGAAGAGTTGTTGAGTTATGTTGGCCACCTTAATTGTAGACTGTGTCTTGTTTTTTAAACACCTTTGGAAAATCTGCTTCATCGTCATTCCACGCTCTGTTAAAGTTGCACATGACGGCTTGCGGCTTTACCCCAGTATGCAGAGATGGCAGGCGACGTGCAGGTAAAACTGTATTATAATGGTGGGAAATGTCGGTTGCTCCAGCGAAAACAAGGCAGTCAAAACTTTTCAAAAATACATAAACAGGTACAGAGGCAAAACCAGCTAGTTTGAAACAAGAATGTTGCAAAGCGCCGTCTAACAGATGAACATAAAATAAATCTTCCTGATTGGCAATCGGAGATGGGGGAAACCCCTTCAATGGCTATCAGGGACATGTGAGGAAAGCAGTTCTTTTGACAGAGATAAAGCTACTGCCTGACATGCTATCTCAGCAAGTAAATAACAAAAATGAGTGTTAGACAGGAAGTAGAAGTAAAATTGTTGTGAGGGATAATGACACACACATTAACATATGTACTCTTAGGAGTTAACAATAATCTGATTTCATACAATTACAATAAAGTTTTCGTATATACTCTAATCCAGTGGTTCTCAAATGGGAGTACGCGTACCGCTGGGGGTTCTTGAAGGTATGCCAAGGGGTACGTGAGATTTTTTTTAAATATTGTAAAAATAGCAACAATTCAACAATCCTTCATAAATATATTTATTGAATAATACTTCAACAAAATATGAATGTAAGTCCATAAACTGTGAAAAGAAATGCAACAATGCAATATTCAGTGTTGACAGCTAGATTTTTTGTGGACATGTTCCATAAATATTGATGTTAAAGATTTCTTTTTTTGTGAAGAAATGTTTAGAATTAAGTTCATGAATCCAGATGGATCTCTATTGCAATCCCCAAAGATGGCACTTTAAGTTGATGATTACTTCTATTTGTAGAAATCTTTATCTATAATTGAATCACCGGTTTATTTTTCAACAAGTTTTTAGTTATTTGTATATGTTTTTTTCCAAATAGTTCAAGAAAGACCACTACAAATGAGCAATATTTTGCACTGTTATACAATTTAATAAATCAAAAACTGATGACATAGTGCTGTATTTTACTTCTTTATCTCTTTTTTTCCAACCAAAAATGGTTTGCTCAGATTAAGGGGTACTTGAATTAAAAAAAAATTCACAGGGGGTAAATCACTGAAAAAAGGTTGAGAACCACTGCTCTAATCTCTCTTAGTTTGCACAAAACAGTAAGTTGTAAAGCTGTTTAATTAGACAATAGTTATGTTGCTGCTTATTGATAATAACATTAAAAATACTAAAATGCGTCAACCTGATCAAAACATTTTTCATAGGAATTATGTCTTCGATCTCTCATACTATGCCGACAAAAGTGGTGCATATGAGCATCATGTTGGTGTTTGTTCTGCTCAGTAAAAATGGAGACTCACATCATCCAGTGGATGTTTTCTGTTTGCCGTGTGGAGAGATTTCATGAGATCAAAAATCTTTTTTGTGTGTGAAATAATGGAACGCGGGGAGCATCGTCCGTCTGTAATTTGTTAACAACACAAAAGCATAACTGCTTCATTGAGCACACTCAATATAAACACACACCAAACCATTGAGCAAAACATACACCGTGTCAGCTTTCACAATAATTACAAAGTCGCAGAAAGCACCCTGGCTCACAGTAACGTTTGTAAACAAATCAATTCAAGAATGCTTACCTTGTAAAGCTCTATCAATGTGCGTGTGTGTGTGTGTGTGTGTGTGTGTTCGCGTGTGTGTGTGTGTGTGTGTGTGCGAGACAATGCTTCTCTGAGCCTAACCAATAGGGCATTTCTAAAGAGACGTACTTGGCCTCACTGCTGGAAACGTGTAATTGGAAGGATAGCTACGGGCCGACCCACAGATACAATGTATTGATCCACAGCATCTCCAATAAAGAGCCTCCAGCTAACACTCACAAAACATCAGCAAGGGGTTATGCTGACTTTATTCACATTTTGTTGTTATCGCTTGTTCATCAAAGAATCAATAAGCTCTTAGTTTCTCATTTCTTTAAATGGCCAAATATCCCGAATATGATTTGTGCTGTCGCTGCACATAGATTCACATGCAGGGAAGCTTGCTGGGTGGCGAAAGAACCTTTGGAGGAGATGAAAACGGAAAGTTATCAAAGAGGAAAAAAAGTGTGATAAAGAGGAAGTCAATGAGGGAGAGTTAAGTTGTAGATGGTGGGCCATCACCAGTTTGCAGGAAGCCATTAGTTGACCTGAGCATCATTTGCATGTTAAGTGGTGTCAATCTGCATTGATTCCCAGCTAAATGAAATGCAGTTCTTCGATAGAGCCTTTGCTTTGCAAAGCCCTCCTAGCTGCTACAAACGTTTTATTGGATTCAGATTAACATGCTCAGTACAGCCCTCTAAACCACTTATCTTTAATTAAAATCACTTCCTTCACGAGATTCCCCAAACAGGAATTTACCCGCATTAGCCTGGACCCAGATGGGTTTGGATTTTTCTCAGGGCTCATATTTAAACAAAACAAACGTAAACTAAGCAGGATCGTTTCCACGTATGCAGGAATAGATTTGCTCGGACCTCATTCCCCATAATCCTGCGCAGCAGCATCTACTTTTACCTAAGCTTGTATCCCGAAAAACAGCAATTGTTTAACTTTTTACAAAATGAAATATCAATGTGTCTTTGATTTTTTTCACCTGGATGTTAAAAGTTTGAACACACACTCATTTGTCAACCAACAAATACAACTGCACAGAATTAATGAAGTTAAGGGATGGTTTGATCTGATACACAGGATTGGTATAACAGTAAGGCAAACACCGGACAAATATATGGAAGTGGATATCGAAAAAAAAAATGGGACCCCTCCGATAACCCCTCCAATACTGTCAAAATATTATTATTTTATTTTTATTTTTTTTTACATGATATGCCGTAAAAAAACGCAGTGCACAGTAGCTCGCTAACATTATTTCAAATTTCAAAACATATTTTTTGCAATTCAGCGCTGTTTTCATGTCAGCTGTGTATAGTACATAACGTGCAAAAAAAAAAAAAAAAAAATAGTCGATGCAATTGCAAATTATTTCAAACCCCGTTTCCATATGAGTTGGGACATTGTGTTGGATATAAATATAAACAGCTTACAATGATTTGCAAATCCTTTTCAACCCATATTCAGTTGAATGCACTACAAAGACAAGATATTTGATGTTCAAACTCAAAAACTTTTATTTTTTTTTGCAAATAATAATTAACTTAGAATTTCATGGCTGCAACACGTGCCAAAGTAGTTGGGAAAGGACATGTTCACCACTGTGTTACATCACCTATTCTTTTAACAACACTCAAAAAACCTTTGGGAACTGAGGAAACTAATTGTTGAAGCTTTGAAAGTGGAATTCTTTCCCATTCTTGTTTTATGTAGAGCTTCAGTCGTTCAACAGTCCGGGGTCTCTGCTGTCGTATTTTACGCTTCATAATGCGCCACACATTTTCGATGGGAGACAGGTCTGGACTGCATGCGGGCCAGGAAAGTACTCGCTCTCTTTTACTACAAAGCCACGCTGTTGTAACATGTGGCTTGGCATTGTTTTGCTGAAATAAGCAGGTGCGTCCATGATAACGTAGCTTGGATGACAACATATGTTGTTTCAAAACCTGTATGGACCATTCAGCATTAATGGTGCCTTCACACATGTGTAAGTTACCCATGCCTTGGGCACTAACACACCTCCATACCATCACAGATGCTGGCTTTTGAACTTTGCGCCTATAACAATCCGGATGATTATTTTCTTCTTTGTTCCGGACGACACCACGTCCACAGTTTCCAAATATAATTTGAAATGTGGACTTGTCAGTCCACAGAACACTTTTCCACTTTGCATCTGTCCATCTTAGATGAGCTCTGGCCCAGCGAAGCCGGCGGCATTTCTGGGTGTTGTTGATAAATGGGCTTTGCTTTGCAGAGTAGAGTTTTAACTTGCACTTACAGATGTAGCAACCAACTGTAGTTACTGACAGTGGCTTTATGAAGTGTTGCTGAGCCCATGTGGTGATATCCTTTACACACTGGTGTCGGTTTTTGATGCAGTACCGCCTGAGGGATCAAAGATCTGTAATATAATTGCCTACGTGCAGTGATTTCTTCAGATTCTCTGAACCTTTTGATGATTTTCCCGACCGTAGATGGTAAAATCCTTAAATTCCTTGCAATAGCTCATTGAGAAATGTTCTAAAACTGTTCGACTATTTGCTTACAAAGTGGTGACCCTCACCCCATCCTTGTTTGGGAATTACTTAGCATTTCATGGAAGCTGCTTTTATACCCAATCATGGCACCCACCTGTTCTCATTTAGCCTGCACACCTGTGGGATGTTCAAAATAAGTGTTTGATGAGCATTCCTCAACTTTATCAGTATTTATTGCCACCTTTCCCAACTACATCGGCACGTGGAACATCCAACAGCTGTGCAGGCTAATTGTGAAGAGGTGGGTGCCATGATTGAGTATAAAAGCAGCTTCCATGAAATGCTAAGTAATTCACAAACGAGGATGGGGCGAGGGTCACCACTTTGTAAGCAAATTGTCGAACAGTTTTAGAAAAACATTTCTCAACGATCTATTGCAAGGAATTTAGAGATTTTACCATCTACGGTCCGTAAAATCATCAAAAAGTTCAGAGAATCTGGAGAAATCACTGCATACACGCGATGATATTACGGACTTTTAATCCCTCAGGCGGTACTGCATTAAAAACCGACATCAGTGTGTAAATTATATCACCACATGGGCTCAGGAACACTTCATAAAACCACTGTCAGTAACTACATTCGTTCGCTACATCTGTAAGTGCAAGTTAAACTCTATTATACAAAGCCAAACCCATTTATCAACAATATCCTGAAACGCCGCAGGCTTGGCTGGGCACGATCTCATCTAAGATGGACTGATGCAAAGTGGAAAGGTGTTAGTGGTCTGACGAGTCCACATTTCAAATTATATTTGGAAACAGAGGACGTGGTGTCCTCCAGAACAAAGAAGAAAATAACCTTTCGGATTGTTATAGGTGCAAAGTTCAAAAGCCAGCATCTGTGATGGTATGGGGGCGTATTAGTGCCCGAGGAATGGGTAACTTACACATCTGTGAAGGCACCATTAATGCTGAAGGATCCATACAGGTTTTGGAACAACATACGTTGTCATCCAAGCAACGTGATCATGGACGCCCCTGCTTATTTCAGCAAGACAAGTGTTGCAACAGCGTGGCTTCATAAAAAAAGTGTGCGGGTACTTTTCTGGCCCGCCTGCAGTCCAGACCTGCCTCCCATCGAAAATTTGTGGTGCATTATGAAGCGTAAAATACGACAGCGGAGACACCAGACCGTTGAACGACTGAAGCTCTACATAAAACAAGAATGGGAAAGAATTCCACTTTCCAAGCTTCAACAATTAGTTTCTTCAGTTCCCAAACATTTATTGAGTGTTGTTGAAAGAAAAGGTGATGATGTAACACAGTGGTGAACATGCCCTTTCCCAACTACTTTGGCACGTGTTGCAGCCATGAAATTCTAAGTTAATTATTATTTGCAAAAAAAAAAATAAAGTTTATGAGTTTCAACATCAAATATCTTGTCTTTGTAGTGCATTCAATTGAATATGGGTTGAAAAGGATTTGCAAATCATTGTATTCCGTTTATATTAACATCTAACACAATTTCCCAACTCATATGGAAACGGGGTTTGTACATTTTAAATGCCAAAAATGTGATAAAAAATTTGCAAAAGCCTCACGGTAAAAAGTACACAAGAGTTTTTATAGTCAGCTGAGCCTATGAAGAAAGGTCAGTCTTTCAATCCACTGCTGCATTGCAGATGGATGGATGGATGGATAAATGGATGGATGGATAGATTGACTGGGATATTGTGGTCTGTGTAGAATTTGAAGACATTGACAGAGCACTCCAGTCAGATTGTCTTCTCCTCTAGGACTACCAGCAACTACCGATGTGGTAGTTCTGTTAGCAGGCAACAAGTTAAGGAAGCTATATAATCAACTGTTGGCGCTCTTGATAAGGATGAGTTGGCTTTCCATATCATGAATGTCATCGAGTCAAATTTTGTGGTAGACAAAACTCTCAATTCCTCCAAGCCAATGTCCTTATATCTGTTGCACAACAGAAGTTATGTGAAGGCACAATTATTAATTATTACTACGATTAGTTATAATGAATGAAACAGTACAGTAATTGTGAGTATGTGATTTTACTGCCATCTAGTGTCTACTTTTAAGTATGTGTGGTATAAAACGAGCAAAACATCAATACAGTGTTTGTTTAGAATTTTTTTGTTGAAAAATTGTGCTTTTTTGAGGTTACAATGAACAAAACAGTAATAACAAAAATAAAACATTTAAAACAAATTCATAAAATCACAAGTTAATTCAATGGTATTGAAGAAAATCCTCAAAACATCGCAACATTTGCCGCAACTATCTGAAAAACCTTTCGGAATTAGTCGTTTCGTTTCAGAATGCAACAATTACAGAAAATGCCCACAAAATCCTGGGTTGTGATTCGGGTCAACGTCTGGATTCAGAATCTTTTTGGAGCTCGTTGCTCTCCAAATGATTTTGCAGTTTTGTGTTGTTTCTTAGAAGGTATTCAGTAATATTGTTTGTATAAATTGTATTTTAATACTCGGTATATTACATATTGCTTAGGCATATACAGTAGTTGTTTATCCACATGTACTGTAAATATTTGCAAATAAAAAGCTATAATGTTTTCTCTTTTTTGCTGTCGGACCAGTATGTTTTCAGTCAATTTAACTTTTAAAATCAAATTAGTTTGGGTGAAAAGACCCGTAGTGTCCAGATGACCAGAATTTCACTCAAAAGTTCATTTTATGTATTTTCTGCCCATGAAAATTTCCATCATATCACTGAGTTTGGGTAAATAACTAACTGTACTTGGAAGCCCACTTTCCATTGCCAGACTCGATATGCTCCCTCTTAGCGTGATGTCATCTACAGAACTGGAGGCGATTTCCACAACTATGCAGATAGAAACTTATAAAAATATTTTCACCACCTAATGGCAAGATATGGTCACTCTGGACTATGATCACTTCAAAACAGACATGTTTAACATTATGAGCAAAACAATATATGTAAATATGCTATCATAAAGACACTTTAGCCTGTGTTTGGTGTCTGCCTGTCATGGGTATTTTATTAAGCTTATGACATTGTCGATATTTTTTAAAACCTTGCATTTCCCTGTGTGTTTCCACCCATGTATAGTTGCTGGAAACGTAAATTTAAGTACAAAACCCAAAACCAGTGAAGTTGGCACATTGTGTAAATCATAAATAAAAAACAGAATACAAAGATTTGCAAATCCTTTTCAACTTATATTCAATGAAATTTACTGCGAAGACAAGATATTTAATGTTCGAACTGAGGAATGTATTTTTTGCAAATAATCATTAACTTCGATTTTAATGGCAGAAACACTTGCAAAAAAGTGGCTTTTCCTTTTAACAACACTCAGTTAACGTTTGGGAACTGAACAGACCAATTTTTGAAGATTTTCAGGTGGAATTATTTCCCATTCTTGCTTGATGTACAGCTTAAGTTGTTCAACAGTCCAGGGTCTTCGTTTTTGTATTTTACGCTTCGTAATGCGGCACATATTTTCAATAGGAGACAAGGTCTGGACTACAGGCAGGCCAGTCTAGTACCCACACTCTTTTACTACGAAGCGACGCTGTTGGAACACATGGCTTAGCATTGTCTTGCTGAAATAAGCAGGGGTTTCCATTAAAAAGACATTGCTTGGATGACAACATTTGTTGCTCCAAAACCTGTATGTACCTTTCAGCATTAATGGTGCCTTCATAGATGTGTAAGTTACCCATGCCTTGGGAACTAATACACCCCCATACCATCACAGATGCTGGCTTTTGAACTTTGCGCCTATAACAGTACGGATGGTTCTTTTCCTCTTTGGTAAGGAGGACACGGCGTCCACAGTTTCCAAAAACAATTTGAAATATCCACTTATCAGACCACAGAACACTTTGCATCAGTCCATCTTAGATGAGCTCGGGCCCAGCGAAGCCGGCAGCGTTTCTGGGTGTTGTTGATAAATGGCTTTCGCTCTGCATAGTAGAGTTTTAACTTGCACTTACAGATGTAGCAACAAACTGTAATTACTGTTTCTAAAGTGTTCCTTAGCCCATGTGGTGATATCCTTTACACACTGATGTCAGTTTTTGATGCAGTGCCTCCTGGGGGATCGAAGGTCAAGGGCATTGCTGCGTACCTGCAGTGATTTTTCCAGATTCTCTGAACCTTTTGATAATATTACGGACCGTAGATGGTGAAATCCGCAAATTCCTTGCAATAGCTCGTTGAGAAAGGTTGTTGTCTTAAACTGTTCGACAATTTGCTCACGCATTTATTCACAAAGTGATGACCCTCGCCCCATCCTTGTTTGTGAATGACTGAGCATTTCATGGAAGTTGATTTTATACCCAATTATGTCACCCACCTGTTCCCAATTAGCCTGTTCACATGTGGGATTTTCCAAATAAATATTTAATGAGCATTCTTCAACTTTCTTAGTCTTATTTGCCACTTGCGCCAGCTTTTTTGAAACATGTTGCAGAAATTCCAAATGAGCTAATATTAATATATGTTAAGTATCTTGTCTTTGCAGTATATTCAATTGAATATAAGGATTTGAAAATCAGTGTAGTCTGTTTTTACTTACGATTTACACAACGTGTCAACTTCACTAGTTTTGGGTTTTGTATCTATCTATGCTCTGTCAACAATTCAACTCAACTCAAAGTATTTTTATTTTTTTTAATTGCATTCGGTTCACTTGAAATAGAGACAAATACAGAAACATAGATATCTGAAACAGTCATCCAATGTGTGCATCATAGTGTTTGTAGCCAAAGCTATTTTACAACACTTGTCCCCAACAACAACAACACAGATTTAACATTATTAAAATAGGTAAAAGAGAAGAATGAGGCAAATAAATCGATAAGCAATAAAACATCAATAGAAGAGGACGCAAAATAGGGAACTAATAGCTTAGCTCTTATGTTTTTGCTCTGCTTTTTAAGAGTTTGTGTTCACAGCTGCGAGCGTGAAGCTGAAATACGAATACTATTAAGTTCCATAATGTAACCACTGGTGTGATCGGTTCCAAGCCAAAGAGAAGCAACTTCAATAAAGGTGAAAAAGTGCCTCTCTGCCAGTACTGAGTGACTTTGTTTAACTCCAAGAAGGACACACAAAGTCTTCAGCAAAAAGTGGCAAAAACTAGTATAAAAGGTAATATACAGAGTATTTTCCTGTAAGTTCTGACATGCCTGATTTACAGCAAATATCCAAAAAGCGGTCACACTGTTCCAGTACCTTTTGGAGGGCAGTGTATATACAGATATTTGATCTCATTTGATCATTAATTAGGAGTGTCACTGTGCTGCGACACAATCCAATTATGTTGCATGGCTTGATGCATGCACATGTCCAATCAAAATAATCGCCACAATGCTATCACCCATATCCTCTCGCAGGTAATTTTGGACGGTCCTTTATCACGCTGGTAATAGAGGGCTTGGCTCTGATATCTCACATCACACACAGGGCTACTATAGAACTAATTAGCTGCCCCCTGTGGGTGGGAAGATGAGGGGGCATCCACCAAGCGTACAAAGACACACTGAATTTTAATATTAAAAGAAAAATTCAATCAATAAAAGACCCGGCGCAAGTAGCAAGTGCCCCCTCTTAACATGAACAATTATAGTGATTAACAGTGACACCCAGAGCTCATTTTTCACAAGCAGCGGCAGGAGAGAGTAGAGATAAGCTTGTTTATTGGAGAGGACCCTTTTCTCAAGGTGCACTCGTTCATCATTTTGGTTGAGGGGGTTGGTGGTGCTGATGGTGTGTGTGTGTGCGTGTGTGTGATGGTAACAGGGTGGGGGGCAGTGTTTCTATCACTAAAAGAGTGACCTTGTGCCTGGAAATGTTATAATGGCACTGAAATGTGGTGGAGAGCTAATGCTTTTCTACACGACACATTTTTAAACGTTATATTTAATAACGGTCAAAAGAAGATCTTCCTTTGGGGGATTAACTTGTCCGCCATTCATTTTATTTTGTATTATTTCCACCTACTGGTTCCTTGTTTTTGTTTCCTCTGCAGATCCCTTTACGTTGGATGTGGGGCAGAACCACGAGACACACCTGAAGCCGCTTCCCAATTAGCGGTGTTCAAAAGCACAACAGCTGCAGCAAGAAAGACGCCGGATTGTTCTTTTTATATTGCGTTCCAGTCGCCTGGGAAGTCGGAAGTTGAAGCTGGGAATGACGTCTGTATAGAGTTGGTCAGTTACGAAAGTGTATTTCAACCTTTTATGAGCCATGACACAATTTTTTCATTGAAAAAATAAGTAGGCACACCACCAGCAAAAAACATAAACAAAAAAAACACAACAGCTGATATTGACCGTACAAAGTTGTTCTCGCAAGTGTTGGAAAAGAATTCAAACAAAAATCAACCATGCATAACTATAGCTCTTGTCTCAAAGTACTGTCACATCACAGTGTGACTTATTTAGAGTTTTTGGGTGTCATCCTGTGTGTAGTGTTTTAGTTCTTGTCTTGCGCTTCCATTTTGGTGGCTTTTCCTGTTTTGTTGGTATTTTTCTCATAGAAGTGTCATGTCTTCCTTGATAGCTATGCCCCACACCTCCTTTGTTTGAGCAATCAAGGCGATTTAAGTTGTCGCTATCCTTCTTTGCGGGGACATTGTTGATTGTCATGTCATGTACGGATGTGCTTTGTGGACGCCATCTAATCCACACACTGTAAGTCTTTGCTGTCGTCCAGCATTCTGTTTTTGTTTACTATGCAACCAGTTTAGTTTTAGTTTTGTTTTGCATAGCCTTCTCTAAGCTTCAATGCCTTAACAGCACTCGCCTTCTGTTTATTTTTGGTTAAAGAATTAGATACCTCCAGACAGAAAGATCCCAAGCCTGGGATTGAACCCAGGACTACTCAGGACCTTTGTATTGTGAGGCAGACGCACTAACCACTCTCCCACCTTCCCTCCGGGTACTACGGCCTCCTCCCACTTCCAAAGACATGCACCTGGGGATAGGTTGATTGGCAACACTAAATTGGCCCTAGTGTACGAATGTGAGTGTTAATGTTGTCTGTCTATCTGTGCTAGCCCTACGAAGAGGTGATTACTTGTCCAGGGTGTACTCCGCCTTCCGCTCGATTGTAGCTGAGATAGGCACCAGCGCTCCTCGAAACCCCAAAGGGAATAAGCAGTATAAAATGGATGGATGGATGGCATTAGATACCTTTTTACCTGAACGCTGTCGTCTGCATATTGTGATCATGACAAACCATGTTCCCGAAATCTATAAAGCAATTAGCTACCTGCTGCCACCTCCTGATATGGAAGAGAATAACATGGTTACTCTGCCGAGGTCTAGACAGTTTCATGTTAACGTAAATATCAACGTTGTGCTTCAGGTTAACGCCTTCTCATTCCAAACCAGAACCCTTTCACCCTCTCCTGATACGTGGAGCATACAACACTCTTATACAAATACACGTGAGACACAATAACATCATTAATTACCGCAAAGACTAATTAAAAACAACACACATCCAAAAGGTCACGGCATGAGAGAGGCGAGCGTACAAATATAATAATGTCCCTGAAGCAGACATAAGAGAACATGTGATACCCTAGAGTCCAGTGTTATATTTTCCAGCTAGGTTTTTGGATCACGGTAAAAAAACACAAGTCAGGAATTTTAAACACAAAAACTCTACACACACATATATATATATATATATATATATATATATATATATATATATGTATATATATATATATATATATATGTATATGTATATATATATATATATATATATATATATGTATATATATATATATATATATATATATATATATATATATATATATATATATGTATATATGTATATATATATATATATATATATATATATATATATATATATATATATATATATATATATATATATATATATATATATATATATATATATATATATATATATATATATATATATATATATACACATGTACATATATATGCATCCTGTATGTATCCATAAGAACGATTTTTGCCACAAACTCTTCTGGTAACATTTTTTGATGTCCTCTAATTAGTCTTTTGATATCTTCTGTTTGTTAGTGCTTTTAATTTTGCCAATGATTAAACGATGATGTTATTTTTATTAGTCAGTAATCCGACATTGGTCCTGGGTAAAACATCAAACTGCCTCCTTCACGAGCTATGGGAAAATAGCGCCACTGACTTGTGATTGTCTAGGGCAGAGGTCGGCAACCCAAAAAGTTGAGAGAGCCATAGTGAACCAAAAATACAAAAAACTAATCTGTCTGGGTCCACAAAAAATGTAATGCCTTATGTAAGTGTTATAATGAAGGCAACACATGATTTAAATGTCTATATTTGCCATTTTAGCCGATTTTGCCTACTATGACTTTGTTGCAGGCTGACACAAATCTTTGTTGACAGAAATGTTGAAATTTACTGTAATATTTATTGTACACATTTATATAACATTGGAAAACTTTAATAAAATATAAGCTTTTTAGAGGCTGAGATAACTCCTGGAAATTACTGGCTTAGAATTTCCAAAAAGTATAGATGTGTGTGTCCAAGTTGAGGAAACAGCAGGGGGTCTTTTTATTTAATGATTTTATTAGAATCTTTGCAAGCTCGGTAACGTTTGCTGTGGTCTGGAACAACGTGGTACACAAACCACTGTCAGATATGCAGCCAATAATAAATACAGATTAAATGTCATGAGACATGCAAATATGAATTAAATACGCAGAGGACATAAGTAAAGGCAATTAAATAAGCTCAAATATACCTACAAACGAGGCATAATGATGCAATGTGTACAGCTAGTCTAGATGGCATGTTAGCATCGATTAGCTAAAATATGCCTCATTAGCACTCCAACAAGTCAATAACATCGGCAAAGCTCACTGTTGTGCATTCACGGCAGCGTCGGACAAAATTATACATGTAAACAAATTGTTGCGTCACAGTCAACACAACTACTGCAAGTTCAAGGACCGTCGAAATTAGTAGGAAAAACAGCTGCTAGCCCAATAAGCTCACCAGTGAAGCATAAACACATACATATAAAATAGTGGGTTTTCTAACAATTACAACAGTTTGTGAAATGTTTCTCTTCCTACAGAAACAATATTAAAACAAAACATATATTCTCCCCCAATCTTTTTCCATTTTCATTCCTTTTTTTGAAAAAGCTATAGGGAGTGTAATTGGTATTGGAGATAATTATTATATATTTTATATATGATATAGACATTATATATCAGTATATGTAATATACTGTACATATATTATGCAAATATTACCTATATATGTTACATTTTATATCGCTATATTTAGTCTATTTAAACCTGCATTCTCCTTTCCATCCTTACACTTTGCATCATTGTAACTGAACTACTGTGTGGAAAAATTTCCCTTGTGAATCATTAAAGTTTGTCTCAGTCTAAGTCTAAGGGAGCCACTAGGGCGGCACTAAAGAGCCGCATGCGAATCACAAGTCGCGTGTTGCCAACCCCCGGTCGAGGGTAAAATCAAAGACTATGGGAGTAAACCCTACACAAATCCAGATTGGAACACCTAAGGTGGATGGTACGTCAATTCGTCGACCACATTAGCAGTTCCTGCATCCAAGCAGCCACCAGATGTATTGCACCAGACTCCTGGGTGTAAGTTTGATGGAGTGGTTCTAGTGTTGGCAGCTCACAACTCCTTCAAATATGGCCCTGGCATCATTACGGGCTAGCATCAAAGGTGAGATTACAGCGCTCACTTGTAATGTCGATGTTCCTTGATGCCTGTGAAACATGGACCCTCATAGCAGAGCTGCAGAAGAGATTTCAGAACATGGAGATGAGATGCTACAGAAGACTCATTGGTATCTCCAACACCCAACATGTCACAAACAAAGAAGTCTGGCAAAAGATCAGCCAAGCAATTGGCCCACATGATTACCTGCTCACCACGGTCATAAAGCGGAAAATGAGGTGGTACTGACACATCACCAGATCCTCAGGCCTTGCAAAAACCATCCTGCAAGGCACCGTACAAGGTGGCAGGAGACGAGGGAGACAAAACAAAAGATGGGAGGATAACATCGGAGAATGGACTCACTTGAAACTCACTGAGGCAATGAGAGCTGCTGAGTACGGAGGGATGGAGAGAGCTGGTCAACAGATTGTCTGCAGTGCCCAACGACCCTCTGGGGTTATGGGATAGGTACAGGTACAGGTACATCATTACGGTAAGGGTGTTCACCAGCCTGCGCCTCATCAAAGGTAATGTTACTGACATTAAATGAATGAACAAGTAGGTTAATTGTTTCAGCTGCCCTCAGTAGTTTTACTCTTTCATCATTCTTAAAAAAAAAACGTTTAATGTCCTGGGCCCCTGCTCTGCTGCTCCTACTCATGGCCTTCTTCTCCACTCTTTTCTACTGTCTAAATTCATACTTTTTGAGAGACATTCTAACTCTGTTGGAGTTCACTCGCGCTCACTTAATTCCGACAAGGAAGAACGAACCCCGGTGTGGACCAATGTTTCATCTATAATTGTTGTCATGTGTCTGAGCAAACACACAAACTCACTGAGCATCCTTTGGAGCACATGTGAGCAACATCAGACATGCACACTGTCGCCATATCAGCATCACACCTGTCCCAAACCTGACATCATAACAGGTTGAATCTTTTATTATAATAATCGAATCACAGCCGTCATTTCTATAATACTATTTTATAATATAAATGATTTGGCCCATCCATCCATCGATTTTCTACCGCTTATTCCCTTTCGGGGTAGCGGGGGGCGCTGGCGCCTATCTCAGCTACAATCGGGCGGAAGGCGGGGTACACCCTGGACAAATCGCCACCTCATCGCAGGGCCAACACAGATAGACAGACAACATTCACACTCACATTCACACACTAGGGCCAATTTAGTGTTGCCAATCAGCCTATCCCCAGGTGCATGTCTTTGGAGGTGGGAGGAAGCCAGAGTACCCGGAGGGAACCCACGCATTCACGGGGAGAACATGCAAACTCCACACAGAAAGATCCCGAGCCTGGATTTGAACCCAGGACTGCAGAACCTTCGTATTGTGAGGCAGACGCACTAACCCCTCTGCCACCGTGAAGCCTGATTTGGCCCACTGATACTAAAAAATAAAAACATAAATTTTTTTCCTGGGCTGAATGTTGAATGAGTGGGTAAAGGTCCTGCTGTGGAAGAATTTAAGACATGTACCCATTTCAGAGATCACATTAAGTTCACCTTAAAACATTCACATTTTGGAAAATGAGACGTATGCTGTAGAAAATGCATGGGACACAGTGTACACATTTTTGTCGTTGCAGAGTTTTGTTTTTTTTCAATCAGCATTTATGCAATCTAAGAACAGCATTTTATGATTAATATCCATAAATTATCATTCTTAATGCATGACACCAGAATAAACTCAAGTGTAATTTGAGTGTGTCTGTGTAAAATGCTTGTTCATTTTGCCGAAACAAAAGCTGGCAAGCAGCATTTCACCTCTTTAACTGCTTTTGCTGCTAAAAGCTTACGTGTAAAACAGCAACACGCACACATACATAACACACTGTTAATGACATCGTTGGACTGCGTGTGAACAGAATCACATTGTATCGACCTAACAGTTAGAATTTGTGTGTGGTCTTCGAGTTGTCTGACTCTTTTTGTGGCCATCAACGCATCACTGGCTGAGCAGAGTATGTGCATTTTTGGCGCAACTGGAAGAGAGCGAGTGGAATTAGAATTTGTTTGTTTTAGTGTGATTGCGACATAAATAGGGGTGTAAAGGTACACAAAAATTTCGGTTCGGTACATACCTCGGTTTAGAGGTCACGGTTCAGTTAATTTTCGGTACAGTAAGAAAACAACAAAATACACATTTTTTTGTTTATTCTTTACCAAATTTGTAAACAATGGCTTTATCCTTTTAACATTGGGAACACTATAATAATTCTGCCCATGTTAATCGACATTAAACTCCCTCAAGTTGTTGCTTTGATTAAATAAAATGACAAAATCTTTCTTCTACATGTAAAAAGTGCAACATTAAACAGTTTCAAGTCAACTCATCATGCTTAATTTATTACAGCATTTGGGAAGCCTGTAGTTGACTTTTATTATGTAAATGTTATATTTTTGTCAACATGTGATAGCAGGGACCCTGCCATTCAAAACTAGGCTGCTACATTACTAATGATTAATATAACTATAGCTGAGAAAATAGTACAATAGCAATGGGAGAGACTATTAATCTCTGAAATCTATGGAGTTAATGTTAGTTCATGTGAAATAACAGACAGACAGGGCTTTGCTGCCCCTAACACACGCACACGCACACACATACACACGCACACACACACACACACACACACACACACACACACACAGCAAAATGAGCTAACGTTACGCTGAAATTAGCCTTCACCTCAAGCCAGAACTGCGAGCGAGCTGTTTAAGTTTCTAGAAGGTCAAACGGCATATAGTGATGCTAGCAGTAGTTGTGACTGAGAGGTGTTTTTTATAATTTGGGGAGAGTACGATGTCCACGGCTAAACACATATCTGCTCGACGCTGAAGCATAGACTACATGAGCTCTGAATACGCACTGCTGATTGGCTGTTACATCGCTCTGAATATGGTCTGCTGATTGGCTTTCTATGTAACCAATCAGATGTTTGTGTGGGCGAGACAATGCTGGGTGCTCAGACAGAGCCAGAAAGCAGAGCAGCTTGTTAAGACTTTAGCTTACAAACTTGTTCGATACACCTCCGAATCGGACCGAAACCTCCGTACCGAAACGGTTCAATACAAATACACGTACCGTTACAGAAAGTAAACAGTTTTGCTGGATAATAGTTTTGCTGCCAATGTTTTTTTTTCTATGTAGTTACGGCCAACAGAAATCAGTTTTGCGCAACAAAATGAGGTGGCGACTTGTCCACGGTGTACCCCGCCTTCCGCCTGATTGTAGCTGAGATAGGCTCCAGTTCCCCAAGCCACCCTGAAGGGAATAAGCGGTAGAAAATGGATGGATGGAAATGATTTTTGAAACAGACCAACCTCATTCTCCTTAAAATGTCTCGGCTGATGTTGTCATGCTTTTATCTGTTGTAACTATATGCCGAAAATGGGACAGAATCAATTGCAATGTCTTTATTTTATTTACAGTTTAAGTTGGATTTTGGGTTTGAAGTATGTGCGCTCCATAAATTTTCATGTGCGGAGGACTTCCCGAGCTGTGCGCAATTGCGCAGTCGCGCTCATTTGATGGAACATTGGTGTTGAGTCTGTGGACCAAACCCTTTTTTAAGTAGAGGCCAAGAAAGTTAGTGAAATTATTAGAATTACAATATTGTATGATTTTTGGGCCCTACCGGGCTGTGGGCCCTTAGTATTGTCTTCAACTTTGCCCCCTCTACGACGGCCTTGGTGTGAATGGAACAACTCACAGAAGTCAAGAGAAAAGCTTTGCTGAGTCCCAACATGGCCAGAGCCACACAATTGCCACCTAAAAACTGTCTAAAAACACTGCAGAGACACAGCAAGGGAAAAAAACATATTGTGGCATGACAAAGTTTCAAACCAAGAGGTGTTACAGTGAGTTATAAGTTACAAACTCCAAAACCAGTGAAGTTAACACTTTTTGTAAATTGTAAATAAAAACAAAATACAATGATTTTCAAATTCTTTTCAACCTATATTCAATTGAATCGACTGCAAAGACCAGATACTTAACGTTCGAACTGGAAAACTTTATTTTTTGCAAATATTTGTTTTGCATTTGGAATTTGATGCCTGCAACATGTTTTTAAAAAGCTGGCACAAGTGGCAAAAAAGACTGAGAAAGTTGAGGAATACTCATCAAACACTTATTTAGAACATCCTACAGGTGAACAAGCTAATTAGGAACAGGTGGGTGCCATGATTGGGTAGAAAAGCAGCTTCCATGGAAAGCTCAGGCATTTACAAAACAAGGATGGGGCGAGGGTCACCACTTTGTAAACAAATGCGTGAGCAAATTGTCGACCAGTTTAAGAACAACATTTCTCTTCAAGCTATTACAAGGTATTCAGGGATATCACAGTCCAAACTCCGTAATATAATCAAAAGGTTCAAAGAATCTGGAGAGATCAATGCACCAACGTTTAATGCCCGTGACCTTGCATCCTTCAGGCGATACTGCATCAAAAACGGACATCAGTGTGTAAAGGATATAACCACATGGGCTCAGGAACACTTCAGAAAACCACTTTCAGTAACCACAGTTTGTCGCTACATCTGTAAGTGCAAGTTAATACACTACTATGCAAAGCAAAAGCCATTTATCAACAACACCCAGAAACGCTGCCGGCTTTGCTAGGCCAAGCTCATCCAAGATAGGCTGATGAAAAGTGGAAAAATATTCCGTGGTCTGACAAGTTCATATTTCAAATTGCTTTTGGAAACTGTGGACCTTGTGTCGTCCGGAACAAACAGGAAAATAACCATCCGAATGGTTATAGGCACAAAGCTCAAAAACCAGCATCTGTGATGGTATGGGGGTGTATTAGTGCCCAAGGCACATCTGTGAAGGCACCATTATTGCTGAAAGGTACATACAGGTTTTGGAGCAACATATACTTCTATTCAAGCAACATCTTTTTTAATGACGCCCCTGCTTATTTCAGCAAGACAATGCTAAGCCACATGTTACAACAGCGTGGCTTCGTAGTTAAAGAGTGCAGGTACTAGACGGGCCTGCCTGTAGTCCAGACCTGCCTCCCATTGAAAATGTGTGGCGCATTTTGAAGCGTGAAATACCACAACTTAACAACTTAAACTGTACATCAAGCAAGAATGGGAAATAATTCCACCTGAAAAGCTTCAAAAATTAGTCTCCTCAGTTCACAAACGTTTACAGAGTGTTGTTAAAAGGAAAAAAATATCTAACACAGTGGTAAAAATGCCCCTGTGCCAACTATTTTGCAATGAGTTGCTGCCATTAAATTCTAAGATTCTAAGATATTTTGCAAAAAAAAAAAATCTAAGTTCGAACATTAAATATCTTGTCTTTAAAGTCTAAAATGATTTTTCCCAGCGGGGACCAATAAATCTAAATCTAAATCTTATCCATTCAAATGAATATAAATCGAAAATAATTTACAAATCGAGCAACACAGTGGAACATGGGTTAGTGCTTGTGCCTCACAATACGAAGTCCTGGGTTCAATCCAGGGCTCTGGATCTTTCTCTGTGGGGTTTGCATGATCTCCCAGTTACTGCGTGGGTTCCCTCCGGGTACTCCAAATCCTCCCACTTCCAAAGACATGCACCTGGGGATAGGTTGATTGGCAACACTAAATTGGCCCTATTGTGTGAATGTGAGTGTGAATGTTGTCTGTCTCTCTGTGTTGGCCCTGCGATGAGGTGGCGACTTGTCCAGGGTGTACATCGCCTTCCGCCCGATTGTAGCTGAGATAGGCGCCAGCGCCCCCCCCGATCCCAAAAGGGAATAAGCAGTAGAAAATGGATGGATGGATGGATGGAACAGTTTTTACAGTGCAAAATAACAAATTGAACAGAGTCAAAACATAAAGGAGAAAAACCTTCTTGGCATAAATACCAAAGGGAATTGAACCTAGTAGGACTGCCTTATAAGACTAGTGCATTACCGTTGCGCACCATAGGGGAAATGCTACATTATATTCCTATCAGTGGCGGAGCAGGATGTGCTTAGGCATACGTTTGCGGTAAAGTTTCATAAGAAACACCCAATCATTCATTAATTTGCATTTTACATGCACTTCTTCACGCAAAACGGGGACCCTTGCGGATCACTGGACCTTATGCACTGCAAGTAGAGATGTCTGATAATGCCTTTTTTGCCGATGTCCGATATTCCTATATTGTCCAACTCTTAATTATCGATTCCGATATCAACCGATAACGAATTATTATACCTAATTCTGTTGTGATGCACCACTGAATGCATTAAACAATGTAACAAGGTTTTCCAAAATAAATCAAATCAAGTTATGAAAAAAAAAAGCCAACATGGCATTGCCAAATTTATTATTGAAGTCACAAAGTGCATTAGTTTATTTAACATGCCTCAAAACAGCAGCTTGGAATTTGGGACATGCTCTCCCTGCATGAGAAGTTTGAGGTGGGCGGGGTTGAGGTTAGAGGGTAGCAGGGGGTGTATATTGCAGCGTCCCGGAAGAGTTAGTGCTGCAAGGGTCCTGGGTATTTGTTCTGTTGTGTTTATGTTACAGTGCGGATGTTTTCCTGAAATGTGTTTGTCATTCTTGTTTGGTGTGTGTTCACAGTGTGGCGGATATTTGTAACAGTGTTAAAGTTGTTTATACGGCCACCCTAGGTGTGACCTTTATGGCTGTTGACCAAGTATGCCTTGCATTCACTTGTGTGGGAAAAGCCGTAATATTAAATGATTGGGTCGGCACGCAAAGGCAGTGCCTTTAACGTTTATTGGCGCCCTGTACTTCTCCTTACGTCCATGTACATCTCTGTACAGCGGCGTTTTAAAAAGCCCTACGTTTTAATATTTGAAACTGATACCGATAATTTTCGATATTACATTTTAAAGCATTTATCGGCCGATAATATCGGAAGTCCGATATTATCGGACATCTCTAACTGCAAGTAAACTAGATATCGGGAGGGACGGCCCTGGGAATGAAGAATATTCAACAATAGGTTTTATTCAATCAGGAAGGGAAAAAGACAAAGAAAATAAATAAGGCAAATAAATGGAATAAATCCATAGATATAAAAGATAAAAAAACAGAAGATAATGACGTAATAAATAATAAATTCAGGAGTTAAAAGTATTGATTTGGATAGCAGGGATTAGTCAATTTGCTGAGTGAGTACACAAAGCTTGCACTTTTTCTGCTTGTCCGTGCTCCATCTTATCAGCGGCTGAAGGAGTGTGTAAACACAAAAGCCGAGAGCGGGAGGTCACTGAAGAGCTCGCAGTGATTGCTCTCTCTATCTGCTCCATCTTAATAGCAGTGCTCATAATTCAGTCCCTTTCACTCACCTTGCTTTAATTATGACGTATCGATCGCCTCGTCAAGAAGAGTTTGGCTTAATGAAATCTATTGTCGCCTCTAATTTTATCTTCTATTTCCTGTCCCACGAGGCTCTTTGTGAGGCTGGGCCCACACTTCTCTCGGACCATCTAATGGGAGTCTCCATTTTCTGTCTTTTGTCTTTTTGCTGTAAGTGTGCCTTTTAAACACGTGCATTTCTTCACAAGTGTGATTCTTTGGGCTGTCACCGCTTATCTGCGGCTTCCTGATTCCCTTTCATTGACTCTCTGCAAATCAATTCACTAAATGATGCAATTACACTCTCTCTCTCTCTCCTCACAGTTAAAGTTGAGAGGTTTATTTTGGATCAATCCGGACCACTTTGTGTGCAAATTACACAATTGTATTATCTTCACATTCCTGTGGCGTCCAATTGGACTTAACCGAGGGTTTGAATCTCTAATGGCTAAGCCTGTCCTTCAAATACTCTCCGTCCACACAGGAAGTTACAAAACACCTTTGAAGTTGAGGTTGGTATCTTCTCTAAGGTGAGATTTTTAGCATCCACAAGCAATAGGAATATTCACGTTCCCGTGTTAATCACTTCTAATTCCAAGATTGTGGGGCCAAAACATGACAGTAGGTACAGTTTCACAGCCTGTTTTCCATCCATGAGTCCCACATATTTAAAGAAATTACTTTGTGTAAGGTTAAGAAGGAGGGCTTTGGTTTTAAATACTTACATTAGTGAATAAAAATTGTACCCATGACAATTACTGTGTCTTAAAATGTGTTAGTGTCCCAAAAACAACAGCAATCGGGCAAGTTTGGAATCTTAGAGAAAAGCCAATAGTGTATGTGCATCCTCTCCCAGTACTTTACTATGCATACATTCATAAAACAAATATACTGTCGACTCAATATCGACGGACATTAGCAGTCTGCCCTGGTTTACTAGATTGCGAGAGCCTGAAGGCCAGTTAGCACGGCGGTTAGAGAAGCTGGCAAAGTATGACTTGAAGGTGCTCAACTGGCCAGCCAAGCACCATCAAAATGCAGACGCAATATCTCGGAGGCTCTACCGGGGGCTTTGTCCCTGCAATGTGCGTGAGGCCGCTCCTAACGATTAATGTCAAGACAAAGCCGTACAATGTAGCTGAAACCGCCAGCGACGTGGCACAGCCGCAGCCTCAGCCTCCTCCACTGGGGGTTGTTAAGGCTAATATTGAGCCGTTGACCTTGGAAACGAACACTATATTTCCAGTTATTACCTGAAACGTATATGACCACGTTCCGTCTCTCACAAATGTCCGCTGTGTGAGCGTGTAGTCGCATGATAACATGATTCACGGTTAGTCCCTAGAACAACTAGAAGATTTGCAAAACATCTGTTACAAAAGAAGAGACTGGATCAGAAAGAAGGAGTTATAATAAGGAGATAGTAATACCATGAATTGAAAAACTTGCTACCCCACAAGTTTTGCAATGCCCTCATGGAACAGATGCACCAAAGTCCAGTGGGTGGACATTTTGGGGTAGAGAGAACCCTTACAAGGCTCCCGACTACATTATATTGAAACAACATAAAATATGACGTACATTTGTGGTTGATTGATTGATTGATACTTTTATTAGTAGATTGCACAGTACAGTACATATTCCGTACAATTGACCACTAAATGGTAACACCCGAATAAGTTTTTCAACTTGTTTAAGTCGGGGTCCACGTTAATCAATTCATAGTACAAATATATACTATCAACATAATACAGTCATCACACAAGTTAATCATCATAGTATGTACATTGAATTATTTACATTATTTACAATCCGGGGGGTGGGATGAGGAGCTTTGGTTGATATCAGAACTTCAGTCATCAACAATTGCATCAACAGAGAAATGTGGACATTGAAACAGTGTAGGTCTTATTTAGTAGGATATGTACAGCCAGCAGAGAACATAGTGAGTTCAGATAGCATAAGAACAAGTATATACATTAGAAGTACATTTGAGTTGTTTATAATCCGGGGAGATGGGATGTGAATGGAGGAGGGTATTAGTAAAGTGTTGAAGTTGCCTGGAGGTGTTGTTTTAGAGCGGTTTTGAAGGAATATAGAGATGCACTTACTTTTATACCTGTTGGGAGTGCATTCCACATTGATGTGGCATAGAAAGAGAATGAGTTAAGACCTTTGTTAGATCGAAATCTGGGTTTAACGTGGTTTGTGGAGCTCCCCCTGGTGTTGTGGTTATGGCGGTCATTTAAGGAAGTAATTTGACATGTTCTTCGGTATCAAGGAGGTGCCACACTTGTACCAGCTACACTGCTAGAGCACGACCAAAGAAAACATCCAAAGCCACCATGGGAACAGTGAGGGTTGGCTTCCCCATGGGAAGAGTAGCTGTTGATTAGATGTGACCACTAAATGAGACCAAAAGACACAGCTACTACATATTGCTAGTATACGATTATTTCATTTAATGGGTGAACAAACAAGCCACTAACAGTAACAGTAGCTGAACAAATTGCAGCTGAGTGGGTGTGTGGGTATGGTCCACTGCCTATACAGAGACTAAAACACCAACTTCGAGTCTGCAGTTTTCCAAGAAATGTGCAGACTGTTCCATTAAAAAAAACTCATACCACAGCATTCGATTCTCAGTTCGATGTTTCTATGGAGCGTTTCCACGCTACCTTGCAGAAAATCACTGCAGAACGTTGTCACTGGGATTGGGACCTGATGATTCTGTATGCCTGTTATGGCATACCTTGCCACAGTTCTAAGGAAAATTCAGCGATATAAATACCTCATTAGGAAGCTCAATTCCTTAGGAGTCAGCAAGAACAACCTCCTGACTTTCTACCACTCCTTCATCAAGAGCATCATTAAATTTTCCATAACGTTCCGGTAGTGATGGGAAATAACAAGCTACGTAGCTTAACCACATGTTCTAGAAGCTTGGCAGTAGCTTAGCTACTTTTTTAAGGACTCACTTTAGATTAGCTACTTTTAGACACATGTAGCTAGGTAGCTTACTAGCCAATATTAGAAGCTACAAAGAGAAAAATTGGACAGAGAAAAGGACACAACGACCTGGCTAAATGCGAACATCCATACGGACAAAATCCATGATGATTGGTTGGTGTTTGTATGATGAGTCACAATTGGCGAACGTTAGGGCGAAACATTGTGGAATAGCTAATCAGAAGCAAGATAAAGTGGGTCATCAAAACTAGTGAGCAAAATTGTAACAAACACGCACTCATGTCACATGACAATGAGGGAGTCGGCGACAGAGGGACACTTTTAGCTGAAGAAAAAAAAACAACTTGAAAATGGCAGAGGAATTCTCTCTCACGGATTAGATTTTTCCTTTAGTGATGAAAAAGACCTCCAGGAAACCCACAATCATGTGTGTCTTTAGCCATATTTTGACAAACGAATATGTTTCGATAAAACAATGCTCAAAACCTTAGTTTTTAGTTGTTTACTCCTTAAACCAAAATCATGTCACAACCCTAATAGGACTCTGGACACAGATGCAGGATTTCAGAAACAAATATATATTCTAAAAAGGGAAGGGGTCCAAAACAGGAGAAACAAAACAGGCTATCAAAACTGACCACTAAACTAACTCTGGCTGCGGAAGGAAAAAGGGGCTAAGAACAAAAACTACCAAATACAACAAAAAGCTCTCCAACGGAGGCGATGTTAGGAAGCTAATCTTACCTGACAAAGCTTTACAAATCAAGAATCTCCCGCGGCTCAAAAGGTACACAAAAACGTGGCTATGGCTGTAGACAAGGCTGTGGCAAAAGAACTCTGGAGGTACGCACAAGAAGATACAAAACACTCTGCCACAGGACAGGAGGGGGACCAGACATTTATACACATGAGGGAGGGTGACACAGGTGGGCACATTCAGGTAATCAGGAAAGACATCAGACCAGTGAAACAGGAGGAAAGGCAAGTGAGCTGAAACGAGAGGGAGTGTTTACATTTCAAAATAAAACAGGAAATGACGAGACAACATGAAACCAGACAAAACCCAGACAAGACTTCACCCAGGTGTGACACATCATAATTGCTCTCTTCATTGAAGACATGTAACACAACTTTAGGAAGACACATCACGGTGAATTGAGTTCATGAAAGGTTTTGCTGCACATAACCAGAGGTGGGTAGTAACGCGCTACATTTACTCCGTTACATCTACTTGAGTAACTTTTGGGATGAATCGTACTTCTAAGAGTAGTTTTAATGCAACATACTTTTGAGTATATTTATAGAGAAGAAACGCTACTTTTACTCCGCTCCATTTATCTACATTCAGCTCGCTACTCGCTACTGATTTTTATTGATCTGTTAATGCACGCTTTGTTTTGGTTCAGTTTGTGAGACAGACCTTTAAAGTAGGATCCATCACATGCCTGCATTTCACCAATCAAATACAGTCACTGGTGACGTTTGACTCCATTTCACCAATCAAACAGAGCCAGGCTGTCACATGATTAACTGCACACTTTTTAAACATTTTTTTTTATAAACCTTTATTTGTAAAATTCAACATTTACAAACAGTTGAAAATAATAATCAAAGTAAGTCCAAAAACAGTTCAAAGCAGTATAAAAACCCTACAAAACAGCGCCAGGGGGTTGTAGATTCAAAGTAACTAAAATAGAATGCAAAAAAAATGTATATATACACAATAAACAAAGTGCAGAGCCATAGGCTCACTCAATCTCAGTAAATAACTTAAATTTGGAACACAGCACCATCGTTTTCACATATGTTTGGTTGTTAGAGGTAGAGTGTTTTAATGAAGAGTTCTAAATCTTTTTTAAAGGCACGAAAAACAGGTTGGGTATTGAGAAACTTACATTTATGAATATAAAACTTAGCCAATAGTATAATGAGGTTGTAAAGGTAAAATTAATTTTCAATTTTTTTTTCAATACAGTGTAATACCAAATATATAATATTCAATGTATATTATTGTTTTAGTTTCTTAAGAGATATTCCTGGCTCTGAAATTGTTCATTGCTATCTGTATGTTTTTGTGCATCACTTGTTGCCGTCATCATTAAGCAAACAGGTTACTCATCAGTTACTCAGTACTTGAGTAGTTTTTTCACAACATACTTTTTACTTTTACTCAAGTAAATATTTGGGTGACTACTCCTTACTTTTACTTGAGTAATACATCTCTAAAGTGACAGTACTCTTACTTACACATAACCATTACCAACTGTTCCCAAACAACACACAAGTTTTTTTTGTTGAGATATAGATAGATGCTGTTTTTTTTTACTGTAGGTAGAGAAAATAAATTTGGGTGGGCTAAAGAAAAGGCAAACTAAATACATATGCTCATAACTACACTCATTGGGTGCAGGGACCCCAAGAGGTAGTTGTAGGGTGTCCCCAGCTAAATGACGGATAAATTCACTCAGTTACATTGACATTGATGTTATACATGTGGACCCACATATAGAAACGCTGTTTAATGTAGCAAGCTACTTTTGCTTGTTGTAGCTTGTAGTGTAACTTGCTATAATACTCAAGGGATAGTTTGCCTTGTACCTTAGCTACATTTAATCAAGAACAACTTGTAGCTTAGCTTACTACATTTTCTAAGTAGCTTGCCCGTTCCTCTCCACAAGCCTCCATAAAGTAAACCGACTGCAGAACACAGTCACAGTCTGCTCTAACTAGATAGTCCCTGTAAGGACTCTGTCTAGCCGACTTGTCTAGGGTGTAACCCGCCTTCCGCCCAAATGCAGCCGGGATAGGTTCCAGTACCCCCCGCAACCTTGAAAGGAAGAAGCCGTAGAAAACGGATGGCTGGATGGATGGACTCTGTCTACCATCTTCAAGGAGCAGACGCTCAAGTTAGCAGGTCAGATCATCCCTCACACACTTTTTTTCCTGTGTTTGAGTAACTTCCCCTAGGACTTCTGCTTTACTGTCCCTACTGCAGGACACAGAGGAAAGAAGGCAACTTTTGTCCCCAGGGCTGCCCAGCTCCCCAACACCAGTAGGGATTATATATACACTGAACAAAAATATAAACGCAAGTGCACTATATTTATGTTATTTTGAAGGCATTTTGTGATACCATGACAAGATCCTGAGGCCTATTGTGCCATTCACCCGAGACCATCACCGCACGTTGCAGCAATGATAATGCACGGCCCAATGTTGCAAAGATTGGTACACAATTCCTGGAAGCTGAAAACATCCCAGTTCTAGCACGGCCAATACACTCACTGGACATGTCACCCATTGAACATGTTTAGGATGCTGTGGATCGGCGTATACGACAGTTACTTCAAGTTCCTGTCAATATCCAGCAACTTGGCACAGTCATTGAAGAGTGGCCTTTTATTGTGAGCAGCCAAAGGCACACCTGTGCAATAATAATGCTGTTTAATCAGCGTCTTGATATGCCACATGTATTATCCATAAGAAGAAGTGCTCGCTAACACAGATTTAGATTTGTGAACAATATTTGAAAGGAATAGGTCTTTTGTGTATATAGTACAAGTTTTAAATCTTTAAGTTCAACTCATGAAAATTGGATGCCAAAATAAAAGTTTTGCGTTTATATTTTTGTTCAGTGTATATATTTTTATATTGGGGTTGGGGAGTTGGGCAGCCGTAGGTACAAAAGTTGCTTTTCTTCTATATATATATATATATATATATATATATATATATATATATATATATATATATATATATATATATATATATATATATATATATATATATATATCCATCCATCCATCCATTTCTACCGCTTATTCCCTTTTGGGGTCGCGGGGGGCGCTGGCGCCTATCTCAGCTACAATCGGGCGGGAGGCGGGGTACACCCTGGACAAGTCGCCACCTAATCGCAGGGCCAACACAGATAGACAGACAACATTCACACTCACATTCACACACTAGGGCCAATTTAGTGTTGCCAATCAACCTATCCCCAGGTGCATGTCTTTGGAAGTGGGAGGAAGCCGTATATATATATATATATATATATATATATATATATATATATATATATATATATGTATGTATATACATACACATACATTTCCTCTTGACGACATTTATAAGATGTGTCAAAATCAAAATATTACTTTAAATTACTCTTTGGCAGCAGCACGGTGGCCCAGGGGTTAGTGCATGTGCCTCACAATACGAAGGTCCTGGGTTCAACTCCGACTTGGGAGTTTTCTGTGTGGAGTTTGCATGTTCTTCCCGTGACTGCATGGGTTCCCTCTGGGTACGCCGGCCTCTTCCTACTTCCAAAGACATGCACCTGGGGATAGACTGCTTGACAACACTAAATGGTCCCTAGTGTGTGAACGTGAGTGTGAATGTTGTCTGTCTATCTGTATTGGCCCTGTGATGAGGTGGCCACTTGTCCAGGGTATACCCCGCCTACCGCCTGAATGCAGCTGAGATAGGCTCCAGCATCCCCACGACCCCGAAAGGGACTAACAGTAGAAAATGGATGGATGAATCACTTTTTGGAAATTTAAATTACATTGATTTAATTAATATTAATAATATGCATGAACAAATAACAGTTAATATTTTATGTAACTTTTAAACCAGAAAGCATCAAATCAATAACAGTCCTTTACAATCTCATTAATATCAAAGAAATGGCCAACGCTTTCATATTTCAGACACAATAATGGCTTAAATAATTTCAAACATATGGTTGTAATAACCACAAATATAAGGGTTTGTCTTACATATACAGTACTAATCAGTTGTGGACGGACGAAGTCCCAGCAGTAAAGGTTAGCGAGCGATGTACGCTCATTATATATATATATATATATATATATATATATAAATATATATATATATATATATATATATATATATATATATATATATACACACATATATATATTATATATATACACACATACATACATACATACATATATATATATATACACACACATATATATACACTCACACACACTGTAAATACATAGCACCAAGTGAGAGTTTGAATACCATATGGGTTAATGTGTGCAAATTAACCTCCAGTATACTTCTTGAACTATATGAATGTGTACTGGAGTGATGTTAAGTGTCCAATCATCATCCAGAGTGGGGGTAGCTGTTACAGGCATGCCCTGGGGCAGCCATGTTGGGGTCCTGTGTAAACTCTGACCTGACCCAGGGGCGGGCGTAAAGTGAGAGGAAGTGGGTGGCAATTCCATGTAGAGGTAGTGTGGGTTTGGAGCAGGTGAGTAAAATAGTTGCTATGAAAGTTGTGCTCGAAAACTGCCATGTTTGACAGTCAAAAATAAAGTATTCACGCTGCAAAGAAAAGTGTTGTCATCATTCCACAAATTAAGTCCGTGAAGTGGTTAAGTTGGTTACCAACTTACTGGGCCAACTGAAGAATTTAGTTCAACCCTAACTAAGGTTTGCATCGAAAAGGTATTGCTCAGCAAGAAAAGGCAAGATTATATTTCAAAAAAATTCCTGCAATAATTTTTTTGCTGCATGCAAACTTGAGTTCCTGATTCTCAGGCGAGGATAACAATCATTGTGCTTTATGTGCGTCTGAGCGGCACAGCTGTGCTTTAAAGGAGTCAGTCACCCGTGACCTGGTTTGACCCCTCTTCTTTGCTCTCGCTGTCTTGGCTGCTTTCAGGTCGGCAGTCATGTAGAAAATACCAGAAAATACTCTGATCTCTGGCTTCACTCGTCCCCTGAGTGCATATGTGGGAGAGCTGGACAAATCTAGCAATCTATTACTGGCACTCATGCTGTCTCGTCAAACACTGTTGGCTGAAAAAATGATGACTTCATGACCTGAACATCCAAATACATGCACACAATATTCATGGATTTACACCAAACTCCAAATATTGACATTAAAACATATGAACACCCTTTTCATGTTGACAATTCTGATTCAAAGTGTTTTTTATTAAAAATATGTCTGGGATCATTGGCTGGCATATTTCTGGAATAATCCAATATTAGCTGATACATAGGCATTAATATTGAAATGTGTTCATGATCACTGCTCACAAAGCAAAGGATAGTGTGTTTATTTAGGTCCCACATGATGTAAAACAAAGCAGGTAATTATTGAAGTGAAATGTAATATTAATTAAAACAACAACTAAAAAAACGGGTTTAAATATGTTTACATTATGTTAAAATATATAAAAAGTATATTTACATATTTGATATTATTTATATTAAATATAATTAAATAATTTTATGTTATGTAAATAATACAAATATGTAAATACTTTAAAATCGTGTTAATACAATTATTATGATATTGCATATTTTAATAATTTGATATGTAATACAATAGTTAAGATTATTGCAATTAAATACATTCATATTGTGAAATATAAATTAATCTAATCAATATATTGAAATAATTGTTTATTATTTAATAAATAGTTATGTTTAACTTTATTACATAGTATGGGTTGTACTTGTATGGCGCTTTTCTACCCCTTTTTAAAGGAGCCCAAAGCGCTTTGACAGTATTTCCACATTCGCCCATTCACACACACATTCACACACTGACGGCGGGAGCTGCCATGCAAGGCGCTCATCAGGACCCATCAGGATCAAGGGTAAAGTGGTGTAGTTGAATATCATGTTAATATAATGTAAGTATAATATTATATGTATTTAAATACGTTTATATTATGAAATATATCAACAATTATACATATACAATGTATTTAAATACTTTAATATTTTGTAATATATAAAACAAATTCATTATATTTATATACTAATAATGATGTTATATTTTTAATATAATACAATAAATATTAATTTTATGTAATCGTCTAAAATGATCAGAGGTGGGTAATAACGCGTGACATTTACTCCGTTACATCTACTTGAGTAACTTTTGGGATAAATTGTACTTCTAAGAGTTGTTTTTATACAACATACTTTTACTTTTACTTGAGTATATTTATAGAGAATAAACGCTACTTTTATTCCGCTCCATTTATCTACAATCAGCTCGTTACTCGTTACTTTTTTTTATCGATCTGTTAATGCACGCTTTGTTTGTTTTGATTTTGTCACACACATTCAAAGTAGGAACTACGCATGCCTGCGTTTCACCAATCAAATGCAGTCACTGGTGACGTTGGACCAATCAAACAAAACCAGGCGGTCACGTGACCGTCACACATCGAATCCGACCTAAAAAAGTTGAAAAACTTATTGGGGTGTTACCATTTAGTGGTCAATTGTGCGGAATATGTACTCTACTGTGCTATCTACTAATAAAAGTTTCAATCAATCAATCAAAAGTGTAAAGGAAAAAGGACACGTTTTATTTCAACCGTACTTCCCGTCAAAAGCCTAAAGACTGATCGCACAGTTCCTGTCTTCACAATAAAAGTGCCGCTCCTTTGCGCCTGCGCTAACAAAATAAGAGTCTCCGAAAGCCCGCGCAAACAAGTGAGCAAGCTACGGAGTTTGCCGCCAATGTATTTCTTGTAAAGTGTATAAAAACGAATATGGAAGCTGGACAAATAAGATGCCAAAAACCAACGACTTTCATGTGGTATTAGACAGAAAAGAGGAACTTTTTTTTTCCTCCATTTGAAAATGTGGACATTATCAGCACTATACTGTCTGATTCCAATCAATACAAGTCAACAGAATCAGGTAATACACCAACTTATATTCTTGTCTTCATGAAAGATAGGAATCTATATGTTAAACATGCATGTATATTCATTAAAACACCTTTAACATGTAAAAAAAAACGGCAAAATAAATAACTATAAATTATATATATATATATATATATATATATATATATATATATATATATATATATATATATATATATATATATATATATATATATGATATGTGTGTGTATGTATATATGAGGTAGATCACCTCGACTTGGTCATTTATTAAGTAATTGATTAACGTTGAAAAACTTATTGGGGTTTTACCATTTAGTGGTCAATTGCACAGAATGTGTACTGTACTGTGCAATCTACTAATACAAGTTTCAGTCAATCAATCAATCAATCAATCAATCGATGAATGCCTACTGAGCCTATGGTGCTGTTAAGTTATTGTGGCTCAATTTGCCTTAATTTTTTTTATTTTAATGTATTATTATTTAATATATATTATTGTTTTAGTTGCTTAAGAGATATTCCTGGCTATGAATTTGCTCATTGCTATTTTTAGGTTTTTGTGCAATATTTGTTGCTGTAATCATTAAACAAACAGGTTACTCATCAGTTACTCAGTACTTGAGTAGTTTTTTCACAACATACTTTTTACTTTTACTCAAGTAAATATTTGGATGACTACTACTTACTTTTACTTGAGTAATAAATCTCTAAAATAACAGTACTCTTACTTGAGTACAATTTCTGGCTACTCTACCCACCTCTGAAAATGATACATACATATTTGATATAATAAATATGCGAACAAGTGTATTAAAATTATTTAATAGTATGCAATAATTAATGTTTACATTATGTAACAACATTATTTAAATTAGGGCTGTCAAAAGATTAAAATGTTTAACTGTGATTAAACGCTTTTTGTTCATACTTAACGGAAAATTAATCGCGAAAAATTATACCAGAAAGATATAATTTTTCGTCATTAATCCAAAAAAAATGTAAGTGTACCTTAGACAGATACTTTTACAGCCTATCAAAGCTGTAATCTGTGATATTTCTACCTTAATAAATGCTTCTGATATTAGGTAATTACATATTGTACAAGTTAATGGTCTTCATATATCTTCTCTAATAATTAATACAAAGTATCATTCAGACTACTAATCATTCTGTAATGTAGCATTGCGTGTATTGATTGTCCTTAGTTGTCATTCCACATCGCTCATGTCAAAGATGTGTTACAGATGAGGCAGAAGTTGAAGATGAAGTGCATCAAAAAGTTGTTCTGAAAAAGTTGTGAATATTTGGGTGTTCCACAATTCGATTCAATATCGATTCTTGGGGGTCACGATTCGATAATATGTACATTTTTTCGATTCAATGCGATTCTCGATTCAAAAACGATATTTTTCCGTTTCAACAGGATTGTGTATTCATTCAATACATAGGATTTCAGCAGGATCTACCCCAGTCTGCTGACATGATAGCAGAGTAGTAGATTTTTTTAAATAAGCTTTTATAACTGTAAAAGACAATGTTTTATCAACTGATTGTAATATTGTAAATTTGTTTTAACTATTAAACGAACCAAAAATATGACTTATTTTATCTTTGTGAAAAAATTGGACACAGTGTGTTGTCAAGCTTATGAGATGCGATGCAAGTGTAAGCCACTGTGACACTATTGTTCTTTATTTTTATTTTTATAAATGTCTAATGATAATGTCAATGAGGGATTTTTAATCACTGCTATGCTGAAAGTATAACTAATATTGATACTGTTGTTGATACAATTAATTTTTGTTTCACTATTTTTGGTTTGTTCTGTGTCGTGTTTGTGTCTCCTCTTAATTGCTCTGTTTATTCCAGTTCTGAGTGTTGTTGGGTCAGGATTGGTTTTGGAATTGGATAGCATTGTTATGGTATTGCTGTGTAGTGGTTTGTTGGATTGATAAAAACTTTTTAAAAAAATAGATTTTTAAAAAAGTGAGAATCGATTCTGAATCGCACAACGTACTCGAATCGATTTTTTCCCACACCCCTATATCGTTGTCCTGAAAACAGGGCCGAGATTAGACGTCATGTTGTTAGCATTGTTCACCCTTAACCCAAGAACGGAAGTTGGTCTTAGTGAATATCTTTATTGATCGCAACAACATAATAGTACAAAGTAAGACAAATACTGCACTGTTATATATGTCAGACATATGTAAGACTTCAGTCAAAACTTAATTTAGATAGAAACAAAAGGTTTAAAAAACTAAAAATAAAAAAATCTGCAATGTAGTAAAGCTGGGATATATGAAGCGTGACGTAGCGAGTAACAACTGTACATGAATAAATCTATCATGTTCCATCATTATAATGCTTTGATATCACAACATATTGTTTGAACTAAACATTACTGGATAACAGAAAGTAACCTAAAAATCGAACTAAACATTAAAACGCAAAAATCTCATTAAAACTACTGCAGACATTACTGGTGCAGGTCAGTTTTTCCCCAAATGTGAACCTGTACTGTATTATTTTTGATGTCAATGTGAACAGTGCAATTCCGAATTTTAAAAATTTGACTAAGGCCTCTTTTGTAAGTGGATGCATATACATTAGATATGTATGTAATGTGATTGCTGCGTGAACGATTGGGTAGCATTCACCGGACCGTAATGTCATCAAAAAGCGATAAACGTCATAATCTTTTGCCAAAATAGACAGTTGCAAAAAAAAAAATTGATTGTTGAGAAATGAGTAAACAGTAAAAAATCTTTTTTTAGAAACTCATGTCAATGTTCCACCACTCCTGCTTCCAACTGCTCGCCCATAGACGTCAAAATGCCCTACACACTGTGCGCCAAAATGTGTGCCATCTTCCCTCTTAATTTTCTACACGGAATAATTCAGTTCATGAAAACTTTTGCTTTGATAGCACCAAATCTGTCAAATTACCACAATTTTGCCAGGACTGAGACCTACTACAATTGGAGCCATGTTTACTTCTGTAAACACCACAGCACATGTGACGTCATGATGTCATGTCTGCATGAGGGTCAGATTGTGTTCACATTAGAGGTCTCATTTGTTTGTAATGTGAATGACTGCATAAAAAGATCTGATTTGACCAAAAATCAAAATTGGACACCCTACTCTGAAGTGTGAACGTAGCCTTATTGTCATGATCCGGCGTGTCTTTTTTGTTGTTGCAGCGGCTGGTATGGGTGTAACGGTATTATAAATACCGCAGTATTTTGGTATCAAGATCATCACAATTATATTATGATGTGTGACGGTATAGAATTAAATCTTGGTCAGTGTAGTTATCTGCTTGCAGTTTTGAATTGGTCAGTCTGGAAGTAAACTACATCTCCCAAAATTCCTTGCGCAATAGCGCAGGTGTGCGGAGTCCGTGTGTGGACAGTCTTAATCAGAAGCAGAATCAGAAATACTTTAATGATCCCAGAAGGGAATTTAAGATTTTCAGCACAATCCCATTCAAGATCAGACAAACATTATTGCAGGGAGACAGAACGGGATCGCTGACGAGTCTGCCAGCTTCTGGTGCCCCTTACAAAAATGGTGAGAAACAGGTAAATGCTGGGAAGGGAGAGAGGGGGTGAGAAAAAAAAAATAAGTCCAAGCCTGGGCCCTGGAGAGGGGGTCCAGACTGAGTCTAAGGGAAAAAAAACCTCCTAGCCATAGAACACATAAGCATGTGTGTAAGAGGGAAACATCAAAGAACACAAAGGACATTAAAGAAATTAAAAAAGCAGAGCTGATGCAACCAGCCATTTCTACAAATGAAAAACAAAGACAACAAAAAAATAACATATACACTGGGGTGGCCTCTGAGGTGTTCCACACCATCGTCTGCTGGGGTTGGGGGAGCATGGCCAGGGACAGGAGCAGACCCAACAAAGCAACCAAGAGAACAGACTCCACCCTTGGCTGCCTACTAACTCTCGGCCAGTGTCCACACTGCATGGATGAGGATGCTTCTAAGGAGACAGAGGTGTCCGATACCTGCTGATTTAGCCAAGACACAGTGAAGCTTGTCCATCCCAGCACTCAGCGGCAGATCCGCAGCCCTGTCTCTTCATCCACATTTCATCCAATCTCTCCAAACGCACTCTGGTGTGGCAGAGACCCAGCAGCTGGTCCCCATGGCCAAAAGGCTCTCAGGAGGCAGATCCAGAAGTCCACAAAAAAGCACCGCTGAAGTCACGAAAGGGGCACCCCTTGTCACACAATCCCAAAGTGTCCTGAACCAAAAGGCACAAAAAAAACCCCACATGAAAACAAGGAGGAAACATCAGGAACACAAAAGGATGACACAACAGCACAGAGCTCCTTCCACCAGCAGCCACTACAGCGGCGCCATCTTGGGGAAAAAATAGGAGAGAAAGGATTGTTTTTTTGGACATTTCCTAAAGTTTTCATCAAAATCTATTTATAACTTTTTGAGTTATGTAGCTAACAGACAGACAAACAAACCTTGGTGAAAACACAACTTATTGGGTTGTATACTGCAAGGCAAAACCGCCGCCTTCAGCTGGAGCGTTTCCAAGACGACACATCTAGCCGGTCAGAAGTTGTGATGTTTTAACCCACATTATTTTTTCAATAACATTGAATCAACTCAGGGTTTAAATTGAAAAGAAAAAAAGTTTGGAGAAACTCCACTGCGGGGGATATAAGTAATATGAGAAGCTACTTGAAAAACCATTACCCGGAAAATGCAATCGATGCCAAGGAGGCCAAGCATCAATCAGCTAATTTTTCTGACAATCAGCATTTTCCAAAGTGATATGAGATGTTCACTACAGAGGACACTGTTTCTGTAACGTGAACATAATTGTTTTACATTGCTTACAATAGATGTTTATATTGTCAATTTAAATACACAATACCTGATTATATATATATATATATATATATATATATATATATATATATATATATATATATATATATATATATAAATAATATACAGTCAAAAGTTTACATTAAAAAACATAATGTCATGGCTGTCGTGAGTTTCATTGGCAGCAAAACAGGCCCGGGATTGTAGGAATGGTGTTCCTAGGATTAAAGGCCTCACCTTTTCTCCTTCAGACATATTGGTGGGTATTGTGGCCAAACAGCTAATTTTTTGTTTAATCTGACCACAGAACTTTCCTCCAGTCTGCCTTATCTTTGTCGATGTGATGTCAGATGAAACAAAATTTAGCTCTTTGGTCACAATACCCAGCAATATGTTTGGAGGAGAAAAAGTGAGGCCTTTAATCCCAGGAACACAAATCCAACCGTCAAGCATGGTGGTGGTAGTATTATGCTCTGGGCCTGTTTAGCTGCCAACGGAACTGGTGCTTTACAGATAGTGAATGGGACAGTGAAAAAGGAGGATTACCTCCAAATTCTTCAGGACAACCTAAAATCATCAGCACGGAAGTTGGGTCTTGGGCGCTGTTGGGTGTTCCAACAGGACAATGACCCCAAACTCATGTCAAAAGTAATAAAGAAATGGCTAAATCAGGCTAGAAGTAAGGTTTTAGAATGACTTTCCCAAAGTCCTGACTTTGTCTTTTGACTCAAGCGTGTGGAGAATACTGAAGAAACAATTCCATGTCAGAAAACCAACAAATTCAGCTGAACTGCACCAATTTTTGCAAGAAGATTGGTCAAAAATTCAAGCAGAAGCTTGCCAGAAGCTTGTGGATGGCTACCAAAAGCACCTTATTGCAGTGAAACTTGCCAAGGGACATGTAACCAGATATTAACATTGCTGTATGTATACTTTTGACCCCGCAGATTTGGTCGAATTTTCAGTAGACCCATAATAAATTCACAAAAGAACCAAACTTCAGGAATGTTTATTTATGACCCAGTATAATAAAAATTCTTGGAAACCCAAGACAGCTATGACATTATGTTCTTTACAAGTGAATGTAAACTTTTGACCATGACTGTATGTATATATATATAGATATATATACAAACAGTATACATATATACAATATATATAGATATATATACAAACCCCGTTTCCATATGAGTTGGGAAATTGTGTCAAATGTAAATATAAACGGAATACAATGATTTGCAAATCCTTTTCAACCCATATTCAGTTGAATATACTACAAAGACAAGATATTTGAAGTTCAAACTTCTAAACTTTATTTTTTATTTTTTTGCAAATAATAATTAACTTTGAATTCCAAGGCTGTAACACGTGCCAAAGTAGTTGGGAAAGGGCATGTTCACCACTGTGTTACATCACATTTTCTTTTATAAACACTCAATAAACGTTTGGGAACTGAGGAAACTAATTGTTGAAGCTTTGAGAGTGTAATTCTGTACAATTCTTGCTTGATGTACAGCTTAAATTGTCAGTTAACAGTCCGGGGTCTTGTCGTATTTTACGCTTCATATTGTGCCACACATTTTTGATAAGAGACAGGTCTGGACTGCAGGCGGGCCAGGAAAGTACCCACACTCTTTTATTACGAAGCCTTGCTGTTGTAACACGTGGCTTGGCATTGTTTTGCTGAAATAAGCAGGGGCGTCCATGATAAAGTTGCTTAGATGACAACATATGTTGCTCCTAAACCTGTATGGACCTTTCAGCATTAATGATCCCTTCACAGATGTGTAAGTTACCCATGCCTTGGGCACTAATACACCCCCATACCATCACAGATGCTGGCTTTTGAACTTTGCGCCTATAACAATCCAAATGGTTATTTACCTCTTTGTTCTGGAGGACACCACGTCCACAGTTTCCGAATATAATTTGAAATGTGGACTCGTCAGACCACAGAACACTTTTCCACTTTGCATTAGTCCATGTTAGATGAGCTCAGGCCCAGAGAAGCCGGCGGCGTTCCTGTGTGTTGTGGATAAATAGGTTTTGCTTTCAATAGTAGAGTTTTAATTTGCACTTACAGATGTAGCGACCAACTGTAGTTACTGACAGTGGTTTTATGAAGTGTTCCTGCGCCCATGTGGTGATATCCTTTACACACTGATATTGGTTTTTGATGCAGTACCGCCTGAGAGATCAAAGGTCTGTAATATCATTGCTTACGTGCAGTGATTTCTCCAGATTCTCTGAACCTTTTTATAATTGTACGGACCGTAGATGGTAAAATTCCTCAATTCCTTGCAATAGCTCGTTGAGAAATGTTCTAAAACTGTTCGACACTTTGCTTACAAATTTGTGACCCTCGGCCCATCCTTGTTTGTGAATTACTGAGCATTTCATGGAGCTGTTTTTATTACCAATCATGGCACCCACCTTGCTCCCAATTAGCCTGCACACCTGTGTGATGTTCCAAATAAGTGTTTGATGAGCATTCCTTAACTTTATCAGTATTTATTGCCCCCTTTCCCAACTACATTGTCACGTGTTGCTGGCATCAAATTCTAAAGTTAATGATTATTTGCAAAAAAAAAAAGTTTATGAGTTTGTAGCAATAAATATGAACATTGAGCATCATGTTTTGTTCATATACAGTAAGTGTGTTTATCTTAACCATTCTCGTCCACCTTCGCGCACACCTAACAACCATTTCTTCCTGACTTCTAAAAGCTCTCCAGTCCACTCACTCGGCCCCAGTAGATTACCTTCCAGTCTTGTTCATCTCCTCTGCTCTGGCTCCACTCACGCTTCTCATTTCTGTAGCTCTGTTCCTGCGCTGCCGTGTAGTGCCAGCTTTTTCCCCTCCACAGATTTTTTGTGCATCCTCAGTTATTTTTCCTCACTATCTTTTGAGTGCGCTTTTTGTTATTATTTGTATTATTTTCTCTCTGCTTTGGGGTCCTACTCTGGCAAAAAGCCAATCGTGACACGTATTTACGGATGCACAAATAATTCCAATATTGCATGCATACATTTTCATTCATATACCATCCACATATAAAGAAATCATGTACTTCATATTTTTGTACTTATACTTCTTGTGTGTGTAGAAATAAAAAAGAGCTTTTGTAAAATAATTTGTAATATCAAACACTGATGTTGGACTTGCAGTCTTTGCTCTTTTTCATCCCAAAGGTTCTATGGCGTTTAGGTCAGGATTCTAAGGAGACCAAATTCAGCCATCCATGTATTTTATCAATGAGTAGAATTGATTTTCAACGCGTTTTAATAATCTCATTAAGATTCAGAGAACTTTATAAATCCCACCAGGGGCAATTAGCTTTGACACCTACACACACAATCACGCACACACACACATACACTCACGCACACAAACCCAAAAGCTTAACAAAGTCCTACAGAGAGCAAAGGCTTTAAAATTAAAACATGATCTGATGAAGTTTAAACCGTTTTTATTCAAATAATAAAAAAATATATTGTTTATTTGGAGAGGGAAATGCACATTTTCAATATTCCAATAGTGTTTCTCACCTTCTTTATGAAAGTGCAGGCACTCGCAACTTTCTTTGGTCCCATACAGGATAATTTTGCAGCCAAACCTAATTTAAAAAACACAGTACGTAGACTGAATAACTAATATGTACCATAATAACCATGGTGATATATATATTAAAAAATCAGGCAAAAAATCTGGTGAAAACTTTTCTTCGAACAAAGTCATACAAAAAGCAAGTGTTGGTCACTTGGTGAGTGCAAGTCAAGCACACAGATTTATAGAAGTATATATATTGATATATATGACATATAGAATGTGTTTAAATGGGTTAATGAAAGCTGAAGGTCCATTCATAGTCTACAAAATTGGTCCATTGTACTTTGTTTTGAAGTAGTAAAATTCAAATGTCAATGTTGAAGAAGTTCCATTTAGTCATTCAAATAACCTTCCCCTAAATGCTAATGTTATTTTAAAATGATGGAGGCAAATATGAGGAACCAGAAGGTCTGTGCTGGGTGAGGAGGGGGAGCTCCTCTAAATCAGCAGCTTGGTGTCAACATCTCCCCAGGGCCTTCTGAAGCCACTGAGCTGAGAATAACAAATGGCCGTCAGCGGCCGGGCAAAGAGCTGTGATTATAATTATCACATCCCACACTGACCTTGCATAAACCTTAATCCTTCTCCAATGGAGCATTTAAATAGGCTGCCAGCCAGCAAGCACGGTGCTCATATGAGAAATGGAGGACATGTGCAGGAAGGAACGAAGGGGAGGCCACTGCTAAAAAAAAAGACTTCATGTGGTCTTTGGAATGAAACATGGATCAAAACATAGAAATATTACAAACACCCGCAATCAACGGAATCTTTCGGATTTGTTGATAACATGCATAGATTTTAGTTGTATATGTTGAGCCAGTTCAAACACAAGCAGGGCCCTAAATGGAAGTTAAAGTTAAAGTACCAATGATTGTCACACACACACTAGGTGTGGCAAAATTATCCTTTGCATTTGACCTATCACCCTTAATCACCCCCTGGGAGGTGAAGGGAGCAGTGAGCAGCAGCGGTGGCCACGCCCAGGAATCATTATTGGTGATTTAACCCCCAATTCCAACCCTTGATCCTGAGTGCCAAGCAGGGAGGTAATGGCTCCCATTTTGATTGTCTTTGGTATGACTTGGCTGGGGTTTGAACTCACGACTTACTCATCTTGGGGCGGACACTCTAACCACTAGGCCACTGAGTAGGTATTAGGTCTTGAGGCCTTAAAGGTCTACTAAAATGAGATTTTCTTATTCAAACGGGGATAGCAGGTCCATTCTATGTGTCATACTTGATCATTTCGCAACATTGCCATATTTTTGCTGAAAGGATTTAGTAGAGAACATCGGCGATAAAGTTCGCAACTTTTGTTCGCTAATAAATAAGCCTTGCTTTTAACGGAAGTAGCGTGATGTCATGGATTGTAGGGCTCCTCACATTGTTTATAATCATAGCCACTAGCAGCGAGAGCTATTCGGATCGAGAAAGCGACAATTTCCCCATTAATTTGAGCGAGGATGAAAGATTTGTGGATGAGGACGTTTAGAGTGAAGTACTAGGAAAAAAAAAAAGAAAAGGGACGGCTCCAGGCGGCGTTTCAGATGTAATTAATCACATTTTCTAGGATAATTCTGGAAGAGCCCTTATCTGCTTATTGTTTTAATAGTGTTTTAGTGAGATTTTAAAGTCATACCTGAAAGTCGGTTGGCTGCGGTGAACGCAAGTGTCTTTGAGAGAAGCCGAGGAGCAGAGATCACAGCTGCCTCTTTGTGCTGCAGGAGGTCGTATAATCCACTGAAGTGTCCAATAAGAGCAGACTTAATATCACAATTTTCCCATCCAAAAACTTGCTGGTTGACGTAGTGAAATATGTTCGCTTGACAGCTCTGTGTTAAAGCTTCACAACATTTGTGTTTCGGTTGCTAAAGGCAGCTGCAATCCACCGCTTTCCACCAACAGCATTCTTTCTTTATAGTCTCCAAAATTAATTGAACAAATTGCAAAAGATTCAGCAACAAAGATTTCCAAAATACTGTGTAATTATGTGATGAAAAGAGACGACTTTTAGCCGCAAGTGGTGCTGGACTAATATGTCCGCTACAACCAGAGACTTCACAAACACACATCATCATTCCGCGACGTTTTCAACAAGAAACACCGCAGGATATTTAAAATTGTAATTTATTAAAATAATTTGGCTGTATTGACATGTGTTGCAGTGTTAAGATTTCATCATTGATATATAAACTATCAGACTGCATGGTCGGTAGTAGTAGGTTTCAGTAAGCCTATTAGTAGAATGTTATTAGGAGAGTCCACAAATAAATGATTGACATAATGCATGTTTTGGACTAAAACAAATCAATGGCGAATAAATTGATGAGTAATCAACACATTTATTGCACTTAAAACATAAATTAGAGATCTTACCCAGTATGTCTAACTAACAAGAGCAGTGCATTTAACACTCTGTGCCACAGTCAGGGATATTTGCTCTTGTATTCTTATCAGTGACGGAGCAGTAAGGGACTGGGAATACAGTGCATTTTGGAAAATATTCACAGCGCTTAACTTTTTCCACATTTTATTATGGCTCAGGCTTATTCCAAAGTGGAACAAAAATATTTTTGCTCTCCAAATTTTACACATAATACCCCACAAGGACAATGTAAAAATGTTTGTTTAGAAAATGTTTACAAATGTATTAAAATAAAAAAAAAATACTTAATCACATGTACATAACCAGTCACAGGTTTTGCTCAAAACTTTGTTGATGCACATTTGGCAGGAATTACATGAATACGACACCACAAGATTCTTTCTTTGGGCAGTTTCGCCCATTCCTTTGTGAACTTTTAACACCATGTTTCAGTGGTGATGAGCACTGCCTGGTTTCCTCCAAACATGACGCCTGGAATTCATGCCAAAGAGTTCAATCGTTGTCTCATCCGACCAGATAATAGTGTTTCTCATGATCTGAGGGTATTTCAGGTGGCAATTTTTTTAAAAAGGAATGGCTTCCGAATTGCCACTACCATACAGGCCTGATTGGTGGATTGCTGCAGAGATGGTTGTCCTTCTAGAAAGTTATCTTCTCTCGGCAGAGGAATGCTGTTGCTCTGACAGATTAACCATCCCTCAGAATTTTGTGGGAAAAAAAAATATATATACCATTTTGGAATAAAACAAACAACTAATGTGGGAAAGGGAAACCCGATGAATACTTTCCGAATGCACTGTACAAACCTATTGTAATTATTAATAATGTGTTTTACTTACTTACCACTAGGGGTACTTTAAGGTATGCCAAGGGGTACGTGAGATTTTAAAAAAATATTCTAAAAATAGCAACAATTCAAAAATCCTTTATAAATATATTTATTTATTGAATAATACTTCAACAAAATATGAATGTAAGTTCATAAACTGTGAAAAGAAATGCAACAATGTAATATTCAGTGTGGACAGCTAGATTTTTTGTGGACATGTTCCATAAATATTGATGTTAAATCTTTTTTTTTGTGAAGAAATGTTTAGAATTGAGTTCATGAATCCAGATGTATCTCTATTACAATCCCCAAAGAGGGCACTTTAAGTTGATCATTACTTCTGTGTAGAAATCGTCATTCATAATTGAATCACTTGTTTATTTTTCAATTAGTTTTTAGTTATTTTCATATCTTTTTTTCCAAATAGTTCAAGAAAGAATACTACAAATGAGCAATATTTTGCACTGTTATACAATTTAATAAATCAATAACATAATGCTGTATTTTACTTCATCTCTTTTTTTCAACCAAAAATGCTTTGCACTGATTAAGGGGTACCTGAATTAAAAAAATGTTCACAGGGGGTTCATTACTGAAAAAAGGTTAAGAACCACGGACATAAAATAACAGAGCAATTGAGAAGATATAAAAATAAAAAATACACTACTAGAAAAAAAGGAAAAACAAAAATGAATAATGAAAACAACAGTATCAATAACAATAATAGTAACATTAATAATAGTCATTAGAAACATTTAACAACAAAATTATTACAATGACAAACAATATGTACACCTGCGGGCACTCCAGTTGGTCGTTTGTGAAAAGTGCATCCAATTTCAGAAATAACAAGAACAGAGTAGATGAGGAGTAAATAGGTGACGGACACAAAAATATTGTCAATCCATATACATCAAGTCAATCTGAAAAAAATGTTACCACCCCACTCCCACAAAAACAATGTGGTGTATGCTATTCCATGTAATGATGAATGCACTGATTCATATATTGGAGAAACAAAACAACCACTAATCTGAATTATGGCACAGCATAGACTGCCAAACTCTTCAGGCCAAAACTCAGCTGTCTACTTACACCTCAGTAGGAGACAGCACTCCTTTGAGAACAAATCCGTACAGATTCTGGACAGGGAGGACGGATGGTACGAAAGAGGAGTGAGGGAAACCATCTATGTCAAGGTTGAACAACCATCCCTGAACAGAGGAGTGGTCTACGACACCACCTGTCTTCCACATACAACACTGTCCTTTCAACCATTTCTAAAAGACTCTGCTATTTAGCCTCCAACAAATAACAGGAGTTAGGAACAACAAAAAATAAAAAAAGGGATTCAAAGTAATATTTTAATATTGACACATCTCATCTTTGCAAACTATTGTTGAACACTCCTAGGAGATGCACTGATGAAATGTGCCAATATCAAAATATCACTTTGAATCACTTTTTTGGCAACCACTAAGTTGTCGTTTGTTGTTGATTTCAGCTTTTTAAAGGGTACTTCCACACGTGAACCGCACAGTATGTACTTTGTTGTCATACATGTAACTCTCTTAAGGGTATTCTTGTAATTTATGCACAGATGGATATCAAAATTTTACTTTGAATCCCCTTTTGGCAACTAAGAATACATTTATGTAATGAATACTTCCAAACACTTCATTAATATTCATCATGTGCATGAACAAATAGGTCATAATTTATGCAGCTTCTTTTTTTTCTTTTTTTTTTGTCCTGTCCAGCCACTAAGACTTATCATATGGTGATGTAGATGCCCATATTTGCTGTACCGATTTACTTTACAAAAGAGAAGTGCACAATGTTTCTCTTGTTGGCTTATTTCCATTTGACTTTATTAAATTGATTTAGTTATTGTCTGACACAGCCTGACCGGAGCAGAAGGGAATAGAAAGAAGAAAATAAAAAAGAAGACAGAGGGGGAAATCAATCAATCAATGTCCATTTATATAGCCCTAAATCACTAGTATCTCAAAGGGCTGCGAAACGGCGGGGACAAGAGGGAGATAGAGAGACAACAACAACAAAAACAACAACATCTGCATATCTGATATGTACAAATATGATACAAAAAATAATAGCAAAGAACCAGTCACTGAAGTAGATAACACAAAAATGACAATGAGCATTATCGCGCTACAAATGGAACAATAAGAATATCAATAGAAATAACACGATTGACAATGAATAATAATAACCTCTATTACAACAATACAATTGTAATGAAAACTTGTATTCAAAAGTAAAGTAGGTTTAGCTTCATCAGTTTGCCGTGTTTTACCAAATTTCCCGCAGGGGGGGATCAACGTTAATATATGTTCGATTAAACGTGATTATATGCATTAGGGTATGGATAGATATGTGCTTGTGTATGTACAATGTGTGTATATGTATGTTTGTACAGCGAACGTGCGTGTGGATGTATGTACTGTATTTGTGTACGTACATGCAAGCATATGTACCTACGTATGTATGTATATATGTGTGAATACTTATGTGTTTGTGCGTATTTATGTGATTTTGTATGTTCAGTATATATACTGCATACATTATATATAGTATATTTGTGTACTAGTATGTGCGGGAGCCAAAGTACAGCCCCAGCCACCCAGAGAGCCAAACCTAAAACAGCAGGTGTGGTACCCAGGGAACAACAGACCCCACACAGACATGCCGGCCAGCAACAGGACTCCCAGAACCAGGCCTACTGTGCCACCTGGCAAGCCAGCGGTAGGCCGTAGACAGACGCACCTGGCAGAGGACAAGACACGGGAGAAGTAGGAGACAGCCAGCTTCCAAGCAAGTGAGAGACCATACCTCACGGCGGGAAGAAAGCAGGGATGCCCTGCCCAGAGGGCACCCCATCCCACAAGCAACTGGGCCTTTTCTTGCAAAATGGGGCCAAAAACAGATTATGGAGCCCTACACACAACATCTTATGTATTTAAGTAGAGGCAGGCCTGCACACTACAAACTCAATCAAGGTTTATTTATTAAGCCCTGAATCACAAGTGTCTCAAAGGGCTGCACAAGCCACAACTACATCCGCGGATCATACCCCCATAAGGGCAAGGAAAAACTCACAACCCAGTGGGAAGTCGATGAGAATGATTATGAGAAACCTTGGAGAGGACCAAAAATGTGGGACACAAACTTGACGTTTTTGTCCGTTGAAACGCACTTTCACAACTATGACACTCAACTAAGCTACCATTATTTTCCTTCATTGCCATAGTACAATAAAAAATAAGCAGTAAGGATGGTTATTTTTTGCATTTTAACTGATAGTGCATAATCGGTACTTATGAATCTGTGTCGGAGGTAAACAAAACAATGTTTTTTTTAATGGAATTTTTTGACATTCAATAAATGTATTAGATTCATTAAAATAGGTAATCGAACAATAGAAAATGAAATTCACAGCAAAATGTCATAATTATTGCAGTGAAACCAACAGCAATAATAAACAGAGAGAATTGTGAGGAACTCGCATGGCTGCGGTAGGTGTGACCCCGAGATGCAGGAAACAGGAGAACGACGTGCAAGACAGGAGTCTTTATCATACTCTGATAGCCACAAAATGTCCGTGACATAATCAATCCTCGAGCACTAACTACCAGGCGAGGCAGTCATAAATAGCCGCCTGATTTGCAACTGCAACCAGGTGTGCCTGGCTGCCAATCATGGACAGGTGAGGGAAACGAGCGCTCAGGGAGACATGCAGGAAGGGGAACAAAATTGAGAGCGCTGACAGAAAACAAACACCAAACAAGGAACCACAACCAGTAGTCAAGTGACAGATCGTCACAAGAATTATCAATAGAACAACTTGTGTTGTATAAAATTTGTATTTGTGAATGCACCTTGAACAAGAAAGTGTTTTGTTGCTGTTGTAATCATCACTATTGTGAAGTGTGTGTGTGGTGTTGGACTCGAGCACTGCTGTTAGCATGGTAACGCTAGCAATAAAGTTTAAAAAAAGAGCATTGAGTGTGCTGCCTGACATTACATTGTTTACACCAGGGGCGCTCACACTTTTTCTGCAGGTGAGCTACTTTTCAATTGACCAAGTCGAGGAGATCTACCTCATTCCTATTTATGATTTATATTTCTTTATGAAAGAGACATTTTTGTTAACAAGTTAATGGTTTTTAATGATAATACAAGCATGTTTAACACATATAGATTCCTTTCTTTCATGAAGACAAGAATATAAGTTGGTGTATTTGATTCTGATGACTTGCATTGATTGGAATTAGACAGTGGTGCTGATAACGTCTGCATTTTCAAATGGAGGAAAAAAAAAAGTCCTCCTTTCTGTCCAATACCACATGAAAGTGGTTGGATTTGGCATCTCATTTGTCCAACTTGTATACTCGTTTTTAAACACTTTGTTATGAGAGTAGCATATGTGTGTGGCCCTTTAATGTCTGGCAGCAGGTGAGTGACGTCAGTGAGTGTGCGGGTGGGCAAGCAAGTGAGAAAGCGGTCGCTGAGGGCGGGGGAGAAATACATTGGCATCAAACTCCGTTGCTTGCTAGCTTGTGCACGCTAGCTTTCTGAGACTCTTATTTTGTTAGCACAGGCAGGATGAAACAGGTCTTTTATGGTGAAGACAGGAACTGTGCAGTCGGTCTTTAGAGTTTTGACAGTAGGTACGGAGTCTCTAGAAATAAAATGTGTTTCTCTGCGTTCGCCCTGTTAGTGATTTTTTTCTTAAATATGAGCTCGCAGCTGCCAGCGTCATCTCACAAGATCCTCGGGTGCCGAGAATGTCAAACAACTGACGAAAGTGAAGTTTTGGTATGATTGATGATTGCTCATTTTTATGTATATTTTTTAATGCCTGGCTTGAGATCGACTGACACACCCTCTGAGATCGACCAGTCGATCGCGATTGACGTAACGCCCACCCCTGGTTTACACAATATCACCTTCAAGCACTTGTTGCAGGTGGCTGAGTCAGCATTTACTTTAGCACTCAGATGAGGCCCAATCCTTTTTCTCACTTTGGTTACTGTTTACGATTTGCAACTAATGCTGTTTAGGTAACATAGTTGAAGATGTGTGTATGTTAAGGCTTTGGATCTCAATGCATATGGTAGAGTAGAACTGTAATAACCACACACACAACTGTTTATTTGGAAGTTAGACACAACTATGAGCTTTAAGTGCAAAATAAGCAACACAAACAACTCAAAGTACAGAGAATTGGAGAAAAGGTATACCGTTAGTAATAATAATTTCATAGTTTAAAAGAGCAGATAGTATTACATAATGTTGGGAAAGCAACTTACTTGGAACAAAACAAAAAAGGCAAACCAAGAAAAAGTTGCAACTTGAATATATTTGTAGTGAAGAGTGAAATAAGACTGAATATCTCAAAAGTACTAAGAGAACGCAGCATGGATGCCAGCATCAAGCAAACAAGCAAGGAGACCGAATAGAGAAGTCAAGTCAACACACAGAAACCATGAAGAACATTTTGGTGTGGATGCAGAGTTTATGAATAATGTTAGTTGCAGAAATGCCTCAGTCGCCCTCATTGCTCTGCCCCCTGGTCACCAGCCCAAGGTGCCTCCAAAACCCAGCAGAGAACAGGAAACACCATACAAAAACAGGAACTGAGCCAAATAAGACAATGTGATTGAGACAATGATCATTCATTTTTTTTAATGTATATTTTAAAAGCATATATTTTACTGCAACCTGCTTATTTGTGTCTGTGTTGCCTTGGTAACTAAGTAAAATCCATAAACACAGAAACTAGAAAAACATCAGCTAAAACCTCAATGACAGCAATTTGATAAAAACAGAAGACAATTTAGAGCACATTATTTCTAAACATGTAAAAAAAGCAAGCCGTCAGATAGCATATGTCATAGATCATCAAATAAAACAATAACGTAAAACTTAGCAGTGTTTGAAAGCTGGTATTTATACAATTATAATTCATTTACTGCTAAAACCTTAACTCTTATCCACTAGTAGTGTCAAGTTATGTTTGTTTGTTCTCCCCTAACTTGAAAAGTGTTTTGACATTTTGACCAGGGGTTTCACTGGGACGTCACTCTTTGTTTTAATCCAATGATGAGACAAATCTTTTATTTTTGACTTGTCTCTTCTTTATCATTAAATATCTTTAAGGTGAAAAACCTTTGGAAAAGGTGGACAAATGCAAAAGCTATTAGGGATCAATATAAACAAATTACAATAAACCATTTTTAAAGTAAAAGTGTTTCCAAAAGTACATATAGTGACCCTTAACAGCTTGGTTTTGACATTTAAACATTTAACAACCAACCACTTGGCAATTAAAATAAATTCAACATATCAAATCCAAACATCAAAACAATATAAAGTCATCTCACCGTCAGCCACCCTGGTCTCTGTGGACAGTTGTCACTTCTGTATTTGGCCAATTGTCCTCGAGCAGTGTTTGTTGGCCTGAAGTTTGAGCTGAAGCTGCAGATTTAAAAGGAGTGGATTTGATTGCTTCAGGTGAGAGCCTTCCTGATTGCTGATGGTCTTCAGCTGTTGGGAAATTGTGTCTGTAATTCCAGTTGTGTCCTCTAGGGGAAATGGGAGCCAAACTCATATTTGGACATGAGGCCTTCTGTGTGGGTGAAGGCTTTGGTCTTGTGTAGAGTTGGCCAAAACAAGTAGTAATGTATACTTCTTCAAGTTTCTCAAATACCCATCAAAGTATTTACTTTCTTTACATCATTATGTGCTTCTCGTACACTAAATATTATTCATTTTATATTTTTACTGGCACAAGAGTGTAGACTTTAAGTCAAGTAAATGTAACCAAAAGATAGAATGACAAAGTGTACCACATCATAATAACTGCTAAAAAAAAAAAAAAAGTTGCTGGACATGAAGTTACTGGCAGACAACATCATGCATAATCAGAGGTGGGTAAAGTAGCCAGAAATTGTACTCAAGTAAGAATACTGTTACTTTAAAGATTTATCACTCAAGTAAAAGTAAGGAGTAGTCACCCAAATATGTACTTGAGTAAAAGTAAAAAGTATGTTGTGAAAAAACTACTCAAGTACTGAGTAACTGATGAGTAACCTCTTCGTTTAATGATTACGGCAACAAATAATGCATAAAAACATAAAAATAGCAATGAGCAAATTCAGAGCCAGGAATATCTCTTAAGCGCCTAAAACAATATCATATATTAAATAATAATACATTAAATTAAAAAAAATAAGGCAAATTGAGCCACAATAACTT